>NW_010224728.1:0-18023 GCF_000690775.1 Eurypyga helias
CTGTCCAGGTCCCTCTGGATGGCGTTAGTAAAGTTAGTAGTCACTTACAGAATGGAAGTAGATTGTTCTATAAAGCATAAACAACTATAAATTCAGTTAAAATTCCCTTGCAGCTGGTTTACATGTCTTTGTAGAAGACATAAGTAAAAATATATATATCTCATGTTGCCAGTTATGTCTGAGAACTGTATCATTACAGCTCTATGTGTGCAGATGTTTATCATTTCTTCTTCAGGGCAAATAAAGGAATAACAATATTGTGATGTTTGTAGGTATTTATTCAGCTAAATTCAATCTATTTCTTTACCAAATTAGCCATTCAGACTAACAGGCACTTTAAAACTTTGTGGAAAAAAGGACTTCCTTTTTTTCCATTTGCTGTCATTCTCATGGTTCATCTCTTTCACTTCCTTTTCCAGTATCTACTTGTAACCTTCACTTACTGGTCCCTGGACTTCATTTCTCACTACTAGCAGTGGAAATCAGTAAGGCTCTTGCGCAGCCTTCAGTGTTCTGCTCTGCTCTGGCTGTTTCAGGGTATACTTCATATCCTACAAACAGGGAGCAATCAGGAGAGTGATATAAAATTGACGCTGAGGATCTGCTTGCTGTGGAAAAAGTTCACGATCCACCAGAAGTAGAAATACCTTTATCTTCTAATATCCATATAAACATCTGAAAACCAGACTTTGGAGGTACTTTAAGTGCTGCTTATGACTGAAATGACTCAAAGATGCAGGCTGAAAGCATAAGCTGAATAAGGAGAATGGGCTACTACAGCACCATAGCAATAAACACCTAATAATGCACCTCATTGCAGCAGTGTCCAGGAAGGAATTTAGAAAGGCAGAAATAGAGGAGGAGTAGAGAAGGTGAAAATATAGAAAACTATTTGTCAAAATGAAGAAAATTCCCAACATTTTTTCCAAAGATTCTTTTACCCTCATCCTTAAAAAGACAAAACCTCCTTGATGCCCTAGCTGCCATGTAGACTACAGGAAACCTTTCCTTGGACAGCAGACTCTAGTTACCTCACATCCAACAACAGAAAAGAGAAGAAAGTACTGATTTGTAAGAAGAGGAAAAAGTAAACCAACCCAGGGAATTATTTCCAGATAAAGAGCATATAGGTCCTCCAGTCTTCCTTTACTGTATTTTTAAGTGCACAGATGCTTCTGGAGCCAGTATTACCACAAGCCCCTGCAGAGGGAATATGGAGTGATCAGACATGTCAAGAAGACCTGGTGTAGGATAGTGACTTGGAAAAGAGATATTTTACTATCTTTCTAGTTGATTCACAACAGTACTAGTCACATAAGTCTAAAACTAGATCCTCAAAATCCTGCTTTTGCCTCAGTATTGGCTATTTGTCATACTCAGAGTCTGATAAGTAATTAACTGTTGAGGCCTCCCAGTATGTACCCTATGTATACATAACAAATGAATTTGAATATAGCAACCTCTGCGGGCACCTTGTAGGTGCATAGTCTGCAGTTACTGCCTCCAGTCCAGCTGCAAGTGTTGCCCAGAAGGATCAGGGGCCAGGACACCTAATGTCCAGTTTGTTTATGGTCCATCCTGATCAATGAGGTAAGACTGTGTCAATAATCTTTGGGAATTCTAGGGCAACCTGGAAGAGAGAAGAGATCTGAACTAGTGCTGAACTGATGGCACAGAAACACCACAGCAGGACCAGAGCAGTTCTTCCCATAGGCCGTAACCCAATTCAGGCTGATTGTCCCCTGCTACATCAATCTTCTATTGTGCTCTTTATGTGAACCTCCTGTGTTTGACTAATTCTTTACATTAGACTTTTCCTCTGTGTAATGTAGATGTGATTTGCCGCAGGAGCTTGTTGACAAAGAAAATCTCTTCCCCTCACCCAAAAAACTCCTGAGACTATCCTGCTGCTAGCCTCCCCCAAATTATTATCTATAGCTGTCCTACCGTAATGATCTTGAAGCTGGCCACAACAGTTAATAACTAGTATCTTTTAAGAAAATTCAATTTCTGTTCTAGATTTATAATTTGGTGTATAGTTTGATTAAGAAGACTGTTGTCTTTGTCACTGTGCCTTTAAAATTTTCACAATGGATTCCTTTATAAACCAATACTTTTTGTATTGCTAGTAACATGGCCAATGCAGCAGACATTACTGTGACTGAACTATTTTGTGGTCTGGGCTGTTCAAGCAATGCCCCATTAAACAGCCTCCTCAATAAATGCCAGTAACAATATGAGAATGCTCTTTTTGGCTTCCATCTGACCTAGCTTCACATGTTTCAAGAGAGCTTTCTCTGACATAGTGACTACAGACACATTGACATAACTGCACTTCAAACAGTATTGGAAATAGCAGTCTGAGAATTATTTTTATAATGCATTTCATATTTGAATCAATAGCCACTTTTGATTTTTGATGAGAGAAAATATTTCATTTCCAAATACACCACAGAGATGAAACTATACTATTTATTACTCCGTTCTTTCTCTTTATCCTTTGCCAGCCTTATTAAAAAAGGGAGATACTATCAGCCTTTTTTTCTTGAACCTTCTTCTTATCAGTCATCTAAATCACACTACATTTTGCATTTATTTATTTATTTATTTTTAATCAAATGGGTGAGGAGATAGAAGCAATCGCAAAGGAAGCTTTTTCAGTGAGACTGGGGAGATGGCATGTGGTGTTGCAAGATCCTAAAACAAACACATGAAAACTTCAGCAAAGCCACAACAACTGTGCAGGGTTGGCTGCAAAGGAAACTCAGGACAAGCAGAAAATGTATAAGATGAAATTAACCTCAGTGTTAAGTCTGCTTGCCGAAATTTCCAATCTAGTAACCTAGTTTATTCGACTGTGTCTGTCTGTAAAACAGGTTTTCACAATGTGTTAAGTGACAAAAAACAACCTGGCAAAACCAGAGCCTGACAGTTGTACCCTATAAAATGATTAAATGAAAAAGACATTATAGGGTTCTATATCCATTCTCCTACTGACTTCCAGCTCAAATTTTTTATGCTTGTCAGCTGAAGAAAAAATGCTGTTATTTTCCCACCTTAGTAACCAGCCCTGTAAAGCACTCCCTAGATTTGGGAATTAAACCAAGATTTTGTTTTGGTTTTGGTTTAGATATTACATTCAACATTATTAGTAATGCAGGTGCTGCTGGGCAGACTAGGTCTGTTGGGACACCTGTACAGTCCCTTGTATTTTTATTATGCTCTTAGTAACACCTCTATGAATACATAAACACTTGTGTTTTTACCATGTAGGGAGGGTATCATCTGAAGACTGTGGATTTGTGTGAATGTATCCAGTGATTTCATGCAGGCATACCAGATGCTGTAAAGCATATGATAAAATGAACCAACCCTGACCACTGGATTCAGGGTTTGTTTGTAAAGGAAAAAGAAATTAAGATCTATTTACCTTGAAATGGTAACTTATCAGAGCCAAAAATAAAGAAAACTTGTCTTGATTTTATCACCTGTATTTGTCAGTTAGAAATACAGTTTGTATGAATCCTAAGGAATCATTTCTTGGGACCAATACTTGCTGCATATAGTCTTTTTTATTATACAGAAAACTAGTAGTTTTATTTTTATAGCTTCAAGATGTTAACTTAGACTCATCTTCAGACTAGAAGTTACTTTATTGCTTTATGATTTTCTGTTTAGAAATGCTGAGTCTTTTAAAAATTTTGAAAATTTACACTGAGCCACACCAGTTCCATTTGTCTGTGGCTATGGTCCGATTTCTGAAGGTCTGGTCTCTGGTTACTTAAAGCATCTAAGAATCTAGTCCTGTTTTATGTGCATACGGTATGTAAATACCCATAATGTTAGTCTTCCATTGGATGTAATAAGGTTTCTTCTGTGAATCAGGTTAAACAAATCCTAAATATTGACAAAACGGAGCACCTTTAGTCAAACAGTAGTTTTGGAGATAAGGTATTACCTGAAAGTTTTGCTACATTGAGTTGATCACACATGTTAATTTGTGAAAATATTTGTAAGTAGTAAAGACTTCAGTCACTCAAGGCAGTAATACCCTTTTGTTTGCCACTAGACTCCTCAAACTACAAAATTTCTACAAATGTTTTTTCTTAATTATTCAAAGCATTCTGCTTCAGATTACTGAGCCAAGACATGGTCTTAATTGCCCATGTGTCATCAACAGCTAAATTCAGACATTTCTGAGTTTTGACTTGCTCAAGTGCAGAAGATACTACACAGTATCTCTGAATGTTTTCTGAATAAGAGACTTAATTCAAAAAACTGTTGACAGAACTGACATGAGTACATCACATCAAGCACAATATGTCGTTCTTTATTTGGAACTGTACATATTGTTTTTCTTCCTCTGTGGATGTTTATTTGAAGGATGAATAGGTCACTCTTAGCAGGAGAGCTCATCACATGAGTGCCAGATACAGAAGACAGATGAGTCAGTTCCACACAGACTACAAATTATGCATGCAGGATAAAGCTATATTCATATTTGCATTTGACCTAAACTTCAACTTTCAAAAATAGGTTTAAGAGAAATTATTCTGAAATTCAGAAATTGTTTTGCAGAAAGGAAGCAGTTTAAGCAACACAGCTGAAGAACAAAAGAAATCTTTGCTGGTAGGAAAAGAACACATTGAGAATGAAATACTGTATGTCAGTCTGCATGAGCTCAAGCCTGTATTTAATATACACTTTGAAATGTGTTTGTCTGATGCATGATTGATTGACACTGCTGCAATGTTCAGATCTCAGCCACTGTCCAGTCATTGCCTGTCATTGCAAAATATGGCTTGGTGCAGAAAAAAATCACTCTTTTTATGTCAAATGCAGTACAAAACCTCGGTCTTCTGTGTTTCTCTTGCATATGGTCTGAGGAATTATTGTTTTCTTTCACGATTTCTTTTCTTTCTTTCCTTCTTTTTTTTTTTTTTTTAACCTGCATGATTTGGATGCAGAACTGTTACTGCCTGCTTTTTGCAATGTGTACAAATGAACATGAGGTGGGAAAGTCACACAGCTCCTTACAGGAACTGCAGCAAAGTCTAAAAAAAGAAAGCTGCAGTGAACAAGAGCACAATGCTGAATATGACACTCATATTTGTATTCTCTCTTCACTGTCTTAAGAAATGGAGCTACTGGACATGTGACCTAAAATGTCTCTGTCCAGGGCTGCTGCTTTGCCATTATAGAGGCTTTATATTATTTGCAACATGCACACAGTTTTCAGCAGCATAATGGATGATGAATAGTGTAGCAAATAAAGATTGAGAAAATAGGTGAGGCATATTTGCAGCAGCGTTGCAGGGTGATGAGGATTCTAATGTGCACATGCTAACCAATTAAAATGGAGCCACATGTACTAACAATCTCAGGAGAAAGGTTACTGATCTTGCAAATAGCCTCATGAAATAAAAATGTATACTTGAATACTTGGGGGGGGAGGTTGTCTAGGGGAGGGAGGAAAGAGAAGAAAGTGTTAGCCTACTAGGTCAGCTAATTACACCCATTCTTATCCCATTCAAATGTAATTGAGATGGGGAATGTGGGTTCCCTGAATGACCTACGTTAACAGCAGAATTTTGTATTTTTCCAGAGCAGCAAACATTTTAATAACTGCAGAAGTCCAGACAGTGCTGTGACTTCATTAGGGCCAGAGCTGTGATGGGAGATGCCCCTAACAGACTGGCAGTGACCATAACCTCATATAGGCATACAAGGATCCTTTCTGCTGACCCAGTCGCTTAGCATGAGTCAGAGTGCTACATCAGCATGCCATGTGAGTGCTGCTAGCTCACCGTGCCAGTTTTTAATGACCCAGGATATTGGGGAGATTGTCTGACCTTCTGGTCAGTGATATTTAGGTGCAACTTGGAGATGTTAGAATCAACATTCAGACTGAACATCACGGGGGTTTCTGTGAGTTGCTAATAAAGCCAATTCCACTCTTTAATTGTTTAAGTTTGATTTTATGAAGCATGTGTAATCTTTGTTTGAAGCAGGATGAGAACAGCAGCTGCCAGTTCTAGTTGTGGTACCTGGAGAAAAAGTAAACCCTGACCCTTTTTGAAAGAAGCGGTGGAGCTGCCATTTCAGAAAACAATTTATAAACCAGAGAAACACTCCTAGCTTTGGAAGAGGGGGTGTTGCTGAGAAAAGATAAGCGGGAGAAGGATCTAGAATGATTGCTCTTGAATTGATGGTGCTGTAAGAGCAAGATATCCTTGATGAATCTCATGTCCTTCTACTCCTCTTTGTAAAGTAACAGAAAAATTGAAGATTATGGCTTCCCAGAAGATTATATATGGGTTATAAGGCAGGTAATGTTGGTTAAGTTGTTGTGCAAACCAGAGTTTCAATGTCCTTTCTGCACTGAGGTCAGCAGCCTATATAATGTACTCTGGTTTGGCTGTTTCCCTCTCGTCCCTTCATTCACACACATTCCTTGAGGGGTGTCATCTCTGCATACGTCATTTGGTTGTAAATGGTGACCAACTCTGTGCTGCCAAATATTGTACCCACAGGGTGTTCATCACCATCTAAGTTGCCTTTGTGATTGTATCACTTAAAAGGAAAACTGAACAAACCAGTCAGAAGATTTCTTTTCTGCCTTTCCCTGCTTTCATACTTTTTCTCAACTGAATAGCATACTCTATTTTGTGTTCTAATTTTAAGCACGTATGAGCATGACAGCTTTTTAATGAAAATCTCAGTGCCTGAATACCTGTTTCTGACACTTTCATACAACATCCCATAGAGAAGAAATAGACCTTAACATATGTTAAAAGCTGTGTAATCCAAAGAGTAAGTGTGAAGACATTCTAAGTGATACAGCTCTCTTTTCCACAGCCGTAAACAAGTTGGGTGTAACTTAAAGTAAAATAGTTCTACCTCCTGCTCGTTCTTTTCCTTACTTACTGTTAAGATTGCAGAATAAGACTGGTCACTGCAAACCAAACAGTGTCTTTGGAGTCTTGTCTGTCTTATAACAAAAAGATTCTGTGTTTATCATCATTGGGCATCATCTGTAACACCTTTGTGAAACTAACCTGGTAGAAACAAACATAAATTGATGAGAACTGTTTTCAACAAAACAAAACACCTGGAATAAACATCAACCATGATTTTATGCCTACACTCACATTAAAGTAGGAACAAAGCTTAAACCATTAGCTAGATAATGGATCTGTGGTAAACAAGTCATTCAGAGTGTTTAAGCTGACTGCTGTTTGCTCAATAATCTGGTTTATTTTGTTAGGCTCATGACAGATTGTGAACCAAAAGCAAACAAGCAAACAAAATATTATTCCCTAAACTAATAGTGATCTCTCATACACTGCTGTTGGCTGAATTCTTCACTGTATAAAGTAATTTTGGTTATGAGATCAATGAACTCAGTAATACTTGCAGTGCAGTCACCATTTTTAAAGCTTTATATCAAGTTTTTCAATTTCTGAGGCTTCAGGACATCTAGAAACACCACCGTTTTATTTCAGGCCTCCTGAGGTGAATTTGCATTGAAATGCAGCATCATGGTGTGATGATGTGCATCAGGATGTGACTACACGATGCAAAAATGCAAGGTCATCACCTGTTGAGATGCTATGGGCATATATACAAATGTTACGATGCAGCAGTGCAGAGCTACGGTGCTTCCCCGCTCCCTATAAGATAAATCCAAAAGGTATCGCTCATGTTCCATGCTGAGCACGTTGCCTGGAGGATGATGTGGTGACTGACAGAGAACAGAGAGGGGAAAAGAGCAGAGGACCCATAACAGGTGGCTAGTGTGTGTTGAAATGACTTGCCATAACTGCTTGATGTAGAACAACATATTTGAAATGGACAAGGTAGTATTTTAAAAATGCTGAAATAACTATTCCCTTTTTCCAACATGTGCCTAATCCAAGTACAGCCAGCTTGCAGTTGCTGCTGTCAGTGAATTATACTTCTGCTGCTAAAGTGCTAAGCAGATATTTTTAAGTATTGTCTACCTAGAGCCCTTGGGCTATTGCTAGCCAGAGAGCAACAACCAAGCTTCTTTAAAGGCAGTTCAGATATAGTGAGCTTAACAGAACATTACCACTACTACTCTGTAAGAGTAGATTTCATAGAATTGTTCATAATCTCAGTCATCTAGGCAAATAGAACTACACTCAGTTGGTAAAACACTTTTGTAAAATGTTCCCTAAATCAGTATTTGTAAGGTTGTTGTGTGAACTGACCTGATGCACTCTGCAGATTAGACAAAATAATTCCAACGGAAATGCTTTGTATAAACATTAATGTCTACTCTAAAAAAGTTAAGAAAATAAAATTCTGTGAAATAAGGATGTTTATATATTTTATGAATGTTAATATTGATAAAACAAAATTTTTAAAGAGGATCGCCCTTTTGATGTATACTCAACTAAATTTTTGAAAAATAGCAAAAATAAGTTCTCAGATAAGCTTGCTTTCTTGTAATACAATTTTAGTCAACATGGAGGATATTTTCTTTCAGAAAAATCTGTGTACTCAGTTTAGTTTTCCCAAGGTCACCAGTTCTAATTAACATTCAGTTTTCATAGTTGGTTAATATAACTGTGAAACATTAAAGCCTAAAAATGTGTAACATCATCCTTGGTAACTGTTGTCTTTTTGTATACTTCAAGAATGTCTCTTTCCTTTCCTCCTGCTGGAAAAAAAAATAGGTATTAACATGATGGTGGGGAAGGTGGATAACTCTGGGTATTTTTTTCCTCTGTCACCTTTGCTCCTGCCAAGCTGTTGTATATGACTGATTTTTTTCCACTTGAAATTAACATTCTGAACCAGCTTCATCTTCCAGCCAAGCTTATGGCGTAGCAAGAACAGCCAAAGTTCACAAAGAAAATTGTAGCTTTTACCCCTGAAAGGATACAGTTGGTGAAGCATGTTACCTGTTCACATTCAATAGGACCTATAACTTAAAGAGATAAAACAATTGGAACAATTTTCTCCTTGATCACATTTTTCCTGTATCAGCTGTGGCCATAAGGACTTAGGCTGCTTTGACCAGATATTTACCAATCTTTTATGTTTTCTTGTTCTTTTGTTAATTTCTTGATCTTTTTTCTTTCTAGTGTTTTCCAGAAGAAAACATGATTTTAAATGGGTTACAGTATGTACTGTAGAGAATATAAATTTATTTCTGATTGGGATTAGTGCGTCATATGTGCTCAGGTAGAGGAAAGACATTTTCAATTTTCAGGCATAATGTTGGTCAAGAGTGCCTGCTGATTCATTCTGAGAAGGGTGAGTCAGAGGACCTAAATTAGGTTTCTGCTCTGAATCATCCTCTATAGGAGACTATCTTAGTCCCCTGACTATGTACAGAGTCTAAAGAGATTAGCTATACTAGGCTAAAATTACACTTTGTCGATACCCATTTCCTAACGGTTCTTTCTTGAAGTCTATTCTACTCTGAATCACAAGAGCTAATGGATGAGAATAGGTTAGCTGACACATGACATTTTTTGATTTTTCGTGAAGAAGAAATAAAGGTGCAATTTATATAATCCTGAAAGTATCCTTCTCCCATGTTTTTGGTATAGCAATAAGACTTTTTTTTCAGTAGAAGCACTAGCACTGCTGTCTTGAAGTAGCTGTACGGTTAGGAAACAAGTACAGAGATATCAAATTAATAAAAAGTGTATATGTTTTGCAACCCATGAAAAGTTTTTCAAAGTTGCAATCATATTTGTAACTTCTCATGTTTATTTTTCAAAAAAATTATATAGCTTGCTAGCTAGACATTTTAATTGGAGTTAAATAAACAAAGCTGCCCTTAAAAAATTAGTGCAGAATACTTAAAAAAATGGACAAACCTTTCCTCTGAACCTGGCAATAATACATTAATATTCATGGAAATTATCTTTGGTTATTTTTGTTGATTGTGTAGTCTGGATACTGATAAATGGCCAAAGCTGATAGCATTGGAGGTGAACTACAGGTGTCCATTAACACACAGAACAGATCATACACCAGTTTTCTTCCACTTCAACTTCATCTAGAACAGCTTACTTTTATACCTGTATATTTATATCTTTACCTGTATATATATATGTAAAATTGAACTTCCAAATGTTTAGAAAAAGCATCATAATTAACATAATTTACCACTCCAAGCTGAGGATATATCTTCACTTTTTTGGTAAAATTGTCTCACCTTTTCCAGATAGTACATATTTAGTTTTCTCAGCCCAACATGGAATTTTAGAGTTGTTGGCAAAACCCTTTTTATTTTTCCTTAATGGATTTTTAAGCAATACCTTTTTACCCTTGTCTACAGGAACCCACTGAGATTCTTTGTCCTATTCTCAGAGACAGGAGCACAAGAACAAAGCAAATTTATATGAAAGAGGCACGAAGAAATAACCTTCACTGTCCCTGGCTCTATGGAGGATATTTTGAATTGTGTGTGCCAGCTGTGCCACCCCTCAGCCTCTCTTCTCCCTCTTGATGTTGCTGTTGCATGAGGCTTTGACAACTTCCATGTATTACCAGGGTGTTGGTTTGTGGCACCATTTTTATGATTTCTTTCAGTTTGCTTTGATCTTGTATCTCTTATCAACCAGAGAGTTCAATTGCAAGTGAAAATACAGGACAAACATTTTTCATGTGGTTGATAAAGAACATATATTTGCAACCAGCCTTTCCAAGTGTATATTGTATGTAATAAACACAGCAAACAAATAATGTCTTCCACAGCAAAACATGAGGGAGGGTTTAGGAAGGCTGCTCTGTGTCTGTTTCGTTTGAGATTAGTAGTTGTAAAAGTTTGATTTGTGCCACTGACAGTAACGGTTCCTTTTAATCTGCCTAATGCATTCAAAGTTCACAATGATGATGCATTACAAATGCAGCATAAAGAACCACTGCATTAAGCATTATTCAAGTTGCAAAGTCAAACATTTAAATGTCAGGAACTACTGGAATCCAGGGGACCTATGCATCTTTGATTTTTTCTGCCTGTGCCTGAATGGGTTTAGTAACCCCCATATATTTTGCAAGGAGATAAGGCTTATTTTTTGATAGAATTTTTGCCCCATTCATAACAGCAGGACTCATCTCAACTAAACTTCACCAGGAAAGGATCCTAGAGGTGTTACATTCTCATAAATTTAATTAAAATAGTCTGTTTGGTGAAATGAGGGAAAGACATGGATTAGGTGCTTGACATCCAGATTCATAAAAAGACAGTTTTTACTCATAACTTGTTTCTACAAGAGTTGCTATGTCATCCCATGAGATAGTTCTTCCATGGGAATGTATATGGGTTCTTGTTTTGGTCCACTCATTCCCTCATTCTCATGCAGCCTGGATAAGCTCTGGAGTCGGAATCCTTGTGTGACCTCAGTGTCCTGTGCCAACCAGACCCCCCTGTTGCTGTGTGCCAGCTTTGGTTCTGCAAAGTTCTTTGGACTAATTTCCTTTTCCTGTTCCATGATTCCTCTTATTTTTTCTGGTTTTGGTCCTACTAGGTGAAATACTTCTAGCTTGGAGGAAAAAAGGCTCCAAACTCTCCCCTGGCTGCTGGTCGTGCACCAGCCCCGTGCAGCTGAGAGCAGCTATTGCAGACAACATTTGGTTGAACACCAGCAGCTCCTTGTTTTCAGGAGGCCTGGCTGGTTGCACTGTGAGTGTAAGGCGTATGCAATCTCAACACCACCAGGACTCTGGTAAAGTTAAGGGAGAATAACTTCCTCAGAGGTGTATAGCTCTCAAAATTGAAAATGCCCTCCTTACACATGTATAAAACTGCAATTTATCATGAACATAGAAATGGACTAGATCTGCAGGGATTTTCCAGGGTAACGCAAAATGCTCTTAAAAGACATTTAAACAAAATCACCTATTTGAAAATTTTCTGTGTCATCAGGTCATCTGAAACTGGAAAAAAGAAGTTACTAGGATTTAATGAAAAATAAATCAACACCAAACTCATCATAATATTCACACTGGAGCATAACTCTGGAGCATCTCCGAAAATCATTAGCCTGAGTGGATGTGTAAAATGACAAATTTAACTGCAAGTAGATTAGCAGAATTAAAAGAAACAAGGTTATGGCACTGGAAGTTTTGGGCAATTTCCTGATCAGGCAAGGCCAGTTACATCGCTTATACGAATGACAATACTTCATATCCAGAAATTTAATATTATAGATGATGCCTTAAAATATTATTTTAAAGGTGCCTCCTAGTATATAGATGCATTAATTTTATATTATGATCTATCTGCCAAAGACAGATGTCATTACTTCTGTTTTACAGCAGTGTGAGTGGTAAAAGAGGCAGTAAGACTTCTGAAATGCAGTAATCTAAAAATAGTCAATATGAATATTCCACATTTAGTGTATTATCTTTTATTTATAAATGTATGTTTTTTCTTTATTGCATAGAGCAAGTGTAGGTAAAGGTAATGATCTTGCCTCAAGTTTCTTAAAAATTAGGCAATTTACAAACAAATTTAAAAATGAAAAATTATTTTGGAATAATATAAGAAATACAAATATTTACTGCATATTTCTTATATCTCTGTTATTGTTTTTAGCTTTAAAAAATCTATCTGGTTTGATTACTTAAAGAAAAGGATTTGTTTTAATAAGCTTTTGAAATAAAAAATTCTCGTGATGAGACCCAAATTCACTGAGAGCATATTTTAATGCAAGATAAGAAGTGAAGAGAAAGACTTTTAACTTCTATTAAAGAAAGCATTGTCATCAGTGTTTCTTACCGTGGAAGTGACATAGGATGAAAATATGTGAGGAAATTTGGGGACTACAGTGGATTTTTCCCTCTCACTGTAAAGCCATAAAAATGATAGTGTCAAGAAATGTAGCTTATGTAAACAGAAAATTTAATTGCATTTAATTGTAACTGTTCAGTGGTGGAACATTTAAATGCAAAAGAGAGCCTATAATTGTTTCAGTTGCATTGACTGACTTTAATTAACATTGAGTTATACTGTAAATGTACAAAACTATCAGTAAAAATGAGTGGACCTTTTTAAGGTGAAGTGCACTGCACATAAACACAGCAGTAAAAGAGAAAAGCTTTAATGCTGTGAAAATTCAGGAAAAAAGAAAACCTTGCCCCTTTTTTAGGTTAATTCCAGCAGTTAGGATGTAAGCTTTCCTTGCATTCCTTTTTATTTACTTTTCCATAACAGAGATGAATGAATTTTTAAAGGATGTATGCTGCTGAGTTTAACGTTTATATGCAATGGCTGAAAGAAAGTCTTCTAATTCAGAAAGACATTCAAACTACTGACACTTTCTTATCTATCTGCATTTAGACTCAGATTTGAAATCCACAAAGTAAATTGAAAAATCTCATGCTAAGTTTAATGGACAAGGACTCAGGACCTTATACCACGGTCATTACCAGAGTCTCTGATTCTGCAACTGACTCCACAAGGGAGTCAATTGAAATCAATGAGGCTTCAAGAGGGCAGCTGAATCTGTCTATGCAAAGTCAGTTTCAGGACTTATGCTTTTGTAACTAAGCATTGTGTTGCCATCAAAAATGCATTGATCTACTCTGCAAAGAGCATAATAGGGGCCTCTACTCTCAGGATAATATTTCTTTTCTCCTGCCATGTTTCATCTTAATTTTTCCTAATTCATGTGTATATACACTCTGCTTTTTAAGACATTTTTAATATGATGTGAGTTACTACACTCATTTTTGTTGGTATTTTGAAGATGATGTTCCTGTTTACTGAGCTTTTTTAAAGGGAAGTGGTGATGAAAAGGAGATGTGTAAATATATTACTACTCTACAAGTGACATGAATATAATAAAAATCTGTCAAAAAGTCTGCTATGTATACTAATGGTTTAAAAGGTAAATTGTCTGGTTCTTACTTAATGGGTTGAGGTAACCGAAATGCAAAGGAACTTTGATTTTTTTCCTAGTTTTTCTTCCTTCTGAGTCAGTCAAGAATCAAAAATCAAAGTAAGTATCTAAGATAAGATACTAAATCAAACTTAGTATCTTCATCTATACAATGGAGAAAAAGACACTCAGGGTGACAGAAGTTTATTTTTACAATAGAACTGGACAATTATCTTTAGTGAATTGTTTTTTAGACTTCAGGCCTCAGACCTTAATTGTTACACAAAGTTTAATTTGATTTGTCTAACTCAGAGGTCGACATTTCCTCAGGATGACAAAAAGAAGGTTCAAGCTCCTCAGCTTCCTGAACAAGTTTAGAAAAATTGAGTGAGGTGGGTTTCTTGGAAAAACAGGGTATTGGGAAAGGGAAAAGGCAAAAGGAATCTCCTGACTCAAGCCAGCTGTACTGAATAGAGGTTCACTAGATAAATAATGAACATCATAAAAAACATTATGATTAGTTTGAGCTCTGTCCTGAAATTTGACATTTAGAATGGAGGTGCGAAGGACTTTTGAGGAAGAGGACAGCTGATAAAGTTCAGTAGAAAGGCAGAGACACTATAGCAAAAGAAGTTTTGTTAATACTTTCCCTAGTAATTGCTGACTGCCTTATTGGCCCCTTGGTAACACTGGATAGTTGGTCATTCCTTCCCCCTATTGTCCCTTTTCCATGAAATCATGTGTCAGGCTCAGCATAGACAGGGTATTAGTAGAAAGGAGGCTAGAAGAGAGTTGTTCTTATAAAGTGTATATATAAGTCTTAAAGACTGCTGGAAGGCTTCTATAAGTTTTCCTAAAGACCAGCTTAGATAGTATTGTTAATAAGCACCATTTAAGTTGCTTGAGTGTGTCTGTTGTCAACAGTACTTACTAAGAGGTGTTTTTGATGTGACTAAAAGGTATTTTAATCAATATGAGCAAATATCAGTACAGACCTTTGAGGCATCAAATAGGAAAGTGTTGGTTCTTTCTCCAACTTCATAACAGAGCCATTACTAATGAGTTCTGATTACCAGGCACAGATGTAAGACCCATTTTTAATGGTTGCTTTTCAGGCAGGCAGAGACACCACTTTACCCTGCTGAAAAAAAACGACAGACTGTCCTGGCTACATAATAGCAGGCTAAGGAGAAAACAGCCTTTGGGTGATTGGTGAAGTATGAAAATTTATAATAGGATAGCAGAGAAGAAAAGATTCACCCAAATATTGCCACAGAATCTGTGGGGTAGCTATGGAGTGGGAATGAGACGGCAACAGCTGACATTACAAGTTGAAGTCCAGCCTCACTTTGTGGATGTGAAAGAGCAGGACTCACTGGTTTTCTAAACATTGCTTTGCAGGCATTCAAAAACCCTTCATTTATAGTTTGAATCTGGCCTATTCTAAAATACATATTAAAGGGTATTTTTATGTTAAAACTGAATGACTGCATACTAGGTCCTTCAGCATGTGTGAAGCTTTAAGTATTCATTTGTGTTTAAGTTACTATGCAAGTGTGACCAGATGAAGGTTTGCAGATTTTTTTTTAAACAGCTTGTAGTTTTTTATTAAAAATCGTAAGACTATGTCTTGAAGTGGTTGTCTGTAATTAGGAAAAATAAAATAACAACTTAGTAATTGTAGTTCTTATATATTACAATGGAAACTTTTGTGTATTTTTAGGATATCCTTTCTAGAGCTTAGAAAAATTTTAATGAGGAATATGGAGCCCTATTATTTTCTGATAATTTTGTCAGAAACTCCTTCAAAATTTCAGGTTAATTTCCAGATGATATAGAGATTTTTCTGTTTGTTACTAGTCATTAACAGAATATTTCCCCCTATCTTTCCAGTGTAAGCTTTTGAAACTAGACTGTGCAATTCCTGTAATAGGAAACCTGCTACACTGTGGGTGCTCTGGGGTGCCATGCTGTGGGTGGCATTTTTGTTGACTGTATTTTGATTTGTTGTGACAATTTAAGTCCCTCAATGTTACTCATTTATCATTAGATATTCATCTATACAAAGTGAGGATAACTTCCCAAAATATTTATCTGAATATCCAAAACAGACTACATAATTTTAAGTTCATACAAGACTGTAAAGTAAAATAAAAACATTCATAAAAGATCTGGGTGAACTAAATAAAGACAATCATACCTCATTTACTTAGGGATGTCATGTGATGTTTGGATGACATTAGTTGAAGTGGTAACCAACCACTTTCGGAAGACAATGCATGTTGGAAACTGTCTTTCCAAGGAACTTGAATATTGTAGGAAGCATTTAATCTTGCTTGATATTGTCAGCTTTAATTGGTCATGATGGGAACAGGGGTGGCAATGTTTACCCATTTTGATGTTTGACTAGTGTATTTCTGCACCCTTTTCAGACCCTTATTTGCACGTATGCACATAATTTTCACTTCCCTTCCTGGATTTGCTCTGTTGAAGGACCTGTTAGTGTTAAACATGCAGTCTTCAACCACATGGCCCAGCTCTTCTTACTGTGGATTCAGTCTGGAGTGTTACTCTGCAGTCTTCATTCTGGACCCATTAATCATGTCTGTTGTTGTTTTTTGTTTGTTTGTTTTCTTGAAAATGCTCATTTATAAAATCATATTTGTTCTGATTTTAAGGTAGTTTCTCCTATATCCCATTGATTTTTCTTTCCTTTAAAATCGTGTGCTAACTGGTTTCTTCCTTACTTTGTGTCACACACCGCCTTCAAGGTCTGAAGTTTTTTGTGCTACCTTCCTCATGTCCTAAGGTCCCCATGCATACTCCATCATTGTTTCCACAATGAGTTCATCTTTCCTCTGGCTGTTCTTCACCACAAACTCTACCAGATGGTACTTTATACACAAACATGTTCCACCATGTACCTGCTCTAGAGTACACATACACACAGCTGCTGCAGCAAGGGATTTTTGGTGAGGCTGGTTAGGGCAAAGGTACCCATAAGTGAACCCAGACTCCTGGCAGTAGTCATGGCTGTTTTCTTTTCTGTGGACTATTGTTTAAAATAGGAGGAAAAAGGTAACCTTTCTGCTAAAAATCAGCTGCACTTTGGTTTCTGTGTCTAGGGTTGCTTGGATGCTGAACTCTGACTTCATCCATTTAATCTTGCCTCAGTAGCTGACCATCCATCACTAGGCTGTCATTCTCTTTCCTTCTGCTCAATTATCACTTATAATTAAAACAACCTTCACACAAACTCTTACAGCTACAGTAGCAGATAGCAAAGCACTAAACAACATCCTTATTCAGTTATTTCAGGAGAGCAGAGATTGGTTCCTTCTTTAAGACAAGGATTTCATAAACTCTTGTCTCACTGCCATATTTTATTAGATGGTTTTTGAGCTAAAAAAGAAACTTTCTTCTGAGGAATACTGGCAATAGCTAGTTCCTCTATTGTTGTCTTTCATGAAAAGTTAGCATACACAAATGATGCAAGAAGTAGAGGTGTGTAATGATTGTCCATGCTGCTTTTTCAGCCTCTACTCCACTCACTAGTGTGATAATATTGTTTTTTCATTTGAGAAATACTTGCTTTTGATGTTTCAGTGGATATCTGCAGTTTTCTTTGTGTTCAACTGACAGCTGTCTCTGGGCTTACAAGGCAAGGAGAGAACATGATCACATGAGCATTGCAAAAGGGATAGAGAGAAAGTTTTAGTAGATCTAACTCAGTGATGCAACTTGGATACCTGTCATACAGACTCTGATGTGACACAATTGCTTTTAGATATAACTATATGTGGTAGTGTGTTTTCCCAAATTCACCTGGGTGAAATTACAGGAAACTGGATGTCATATATCAAAATTCAATTGAACTGGCATGAAAGGATTCTTTAAATGCTCTGAGTAACCTAGCATGGCCTATGACTAAGAACAAGGACCAGGCTCTTCATATACATTCAATCAGTCTACTGACGATTGTCTGCTAGGATACAAAACACTGGGATACTGTTGTGGTTTAACTCCAGCCAGCAAAACACCACAAAGCCACTCTCGCAAATCCTCCTCCCCTCCTCCAGTGGAGGGGAAGAATCAGAGGAAAACCAAATAAGGAAGTTCGTAAAATTGACATAAGTATTTACTAATTAAATCTAA
>NW_010224729.1:0-3373 GCF_000690775.1 Eurypyga helias
AAACCATTCTGCGATTCTATGATAAGAGAGCAATTACCGCACAGAGAGGTTTTACTTTGGCGTGAACATTATAATGAAAATGATTCCTCTTTCAGGACTCTGAGTAGTCAGAATTTCCTGACTTTCCCCAATAGTGGTTAGGGAACTGTCTTAGTTGGTTGCTGTGACTGGTGTACAGCACAGGATACTTTATATGGCTTAGTTTAGAAATAGCTCTGGCACTGATGTTAAATGCCAAGAGAAGCTTGATGGGGTCAGGGTTGGTCTGATCCACATTTCCTCTATTTTCTGGGGAGTATTCTGAAACGTAGAGCAAAAAATTCACAAAGCACTAGGCGGAATGGAAGAATATGTCTTCACACAGCTGTACGCAGCACTACAGAAGGCATACGGAAGGGAAGACCACCCTGACACAGCAACGCTGCTGAAACCAACAGCGACCCTAGCAAGCATTGCGATGCTTCAGGGTTTGATTTGTTCCAAAGCTGTGAAGAACGCAGAAGAACCACCTTTTAATCTGCTCATCTGGAAGCATGCATTTTTCATTCTGTCAAAAATACCAAAATCATGTGAAATAAAGCAAAGTTTCTCCTTCCTCCCCACCTGCACCGATCGGTTTATGCATGGGGTTCCCAAGCGCTCTGCCTGATGCCCAGACCTCTGGGCCTGCTTAGGCACAGGGTGCAGGCGCCTGCCCTTACAATCAGCTGCTGGGGGACGCAGCGCTGCCAGGTCCCGGTGGGGCTCCCTGCTTTGCTTGGGCGCAGCTTTTAAGCTGAGGCTCTCCTCCGCAGTGCTCTCCTGCAGCTGCTTTGCGGCCATGCTCCCGGGTGATCCAGACCCTAATCACGACTCGGTTTTCCAGCTTGACAACCTTGGGCCTGCCTCGCCTACCCTGTCTGCTGTCACAGGACCTGTTCTGCTCACCTTGCTCAAGTGCCATGGGAAGGTGCCTTTGCCAGGGAGGGCCCTGCCCTGCCTGCTTCGCTCTCACCCCTGGCATACAAACATGCATACGCTTTCCTACCTACAAAAAGTTACATTTTGGAGCTCTTCTTCAGTTCCTCAAGCATTGGAGACTTCAGCAAATAGATTTCTGCTCTGAAGGTCATGAATGGTTCAATTCCGATAAGCAGAATAATTGTGTTTCAAGACAACAAAGAGAATTGCCTGCCTATATTAAAATTGCTTGATCCAAGCAACTTGAGAAACCGAATTAATTTTTAAAACAGAACAATGCAAAACACACTGGAGATACCCAGGTTTCCAGACCAGATCCAGGTTTAAGGTGCTTGGCCATCATTAAAATCTGTTAAAAATAGACAGTGGTAAAAATAATGAAAACTAGGTATACCGGCTGAGAAAAGCTGCTACGAAGAAGGCATGTTGCATGTACAGAGGCCAGAAGTCTTGGGGTAGGATAATGGAATTTATTTAATTCAAGAGCCACATATCCATCGTGGTGAGCTGATTTCAGTCTGCTGAGGCACAGAGAATTGTGACCCGTCATTGATTCCTGTGATTTGTTTGGATTGCAAGGATCAGGGTTAATTACTAGGGAGATCTCACAGCACCAAGCACATGTGGCCTGTGCTGATGACACTCAAAAGTTTTTAAAAAATTAAAAATATGTCAATGATGGGGGGGAAATTGCCTTATCTCCGCTGAGCTGAGGTTGTGACGAAGCATGGGCCGCGCTGCAGACGCCGACTCGTAGCGCGTAGGGAGGCAGAATCCCCTTGTAGCTGAAGAAACACGGTTGGCAGAGGAGATGGAGCCCTTCAGCAGTGCATCTTGTCATGATAACCAGCACACCGTGTCCTGATTAGAATGGTCTTCCTGAAGTAGCTGACTCGCTCCTTGTGGGTGAATAGAGCCTGACCTCGGTGTCAGGATCACTGGGAATTAGGCATGGGATGATCTGCAAGGTTTACTTTCCCACCTCAACAGAGCCAAGTCAGCTTTGGCTAACGCAATCCTTGCAGCCTTACGTCATACGTTTAACGTCTTGACTAAGGTTAGCTGCAGCGGGCTTAGTGTCACGCTACGGACAGCACTTTCTCCCGATGCTCCCTAACTCACGACGGCTTGCACAATTATTCAGAGGACGGAAGAATTAACACCAACATCGGTTCCCAGCTGACTGATTCCCTCCCGATTACCGCGCTGGGGACTGATGTATGTACACAAAAGCAGGTTTCACTTACTATCTTTTTTAGTATTTCGAACGTAAAAGGCACCCAGAAGATTAAAAAAAAAGACCTGACAAGACATTTTAGGTTGCCTTTGTGCAACCTAAACAACCTTCAAAACATGAAGGTAATTTTTTTTTTCTTTTTATGCTATTAATAACCTTCCTGTAATTGTCCAAATTACATCCCTATCTTCTATGGCTAATAATACATAGATATGAATGCTGCTGAATCTGGGGGTGTAGCTGGGTTTGTAGTGATTTATTCTTTTTTCTCCTCCTGCTAATATTAATAGATCTAAATCCCTCTTCTTTTTCTCCTTGCTTCCTTCTAGGCTTTTTCTTCCGAAACAATAACGTCTTAAAAATGCATCATTAGGCACAGAACATGAGAACGCTCTGACGGGAAGTGTTTTTGCTTTTTTTTTCCATTGACATTGCATAATCTTACGGGTAAGGGAGAGGCTTAGTCCGTAGTGTCCACGCCTCTGGATCTGGTCGTGTTTGTGTGCTTCGGAGCCTCCCGCCACGTACCGGACATCGCAGCAGGCAGAGGCGCGTGGCTGGCTGGGTCTGCCACAGGGGAAAAAGGGATGAAACCCAACACGTACTAGTTCAAAGGGCAGACTTCACGCGGACACCGCTGCAGCCTGAGAGGCCACGACCTCTTTGGGACAGAGCAGTCTTCCTGCCGTTACCCTACTGAAACCAGAGCATCAGATGCTCAGGCTCGGAGCCCCTCAGTGACCGGCCCAGTGCAGATTTGCACCGATTCCATTCTGCCCCGAGACTGGCACATATGCTTTCATTGGAATCACTTCCATGGGTTTGCATTTGCTTAAAGGACGCAGTTACTTTTGCTGAGATGTGAGCGTACTTATTTCCTCCAAACCCCAGTGTTTGCTGGAGCGGAGTGGGCTGCCAGGTCCTTCCCAGGGAGGCCATCTTTGCCGCGTGGCTGCACCCCAAACAGGTCCCCCGAGACGCACTTTTCTCCCCCACACATCTACACCTCCAGGGCTTCTCCTCGCAGTCCCTGGAGCTTCCTTCCCCGGGAGGGCAGTGAGCCAAGGGAGGCTGCCCCGGGATGCCTCCGGCTGCCCCCCTGCCACAGCCTCACAGCCCGCTCCCCGCTCCGTCTTCGCCCCTCAAGTCCCCCGGGACGCTTTGGCCCCGCCCCCG
>NW_010224730.1:0-4413 GCF_000690775.1 Eurypyga helias
CCTTTTTAAAGATGGGGGTTATGATGAGCCAGCAAAATGGCTGAACTAAAACCAACATTGTATCACAAAAAATTTTTATTTAAAAAAACCCCAAAATTTTCAGAATTTTCAGATTTTTATGGACATGATTTGTAAAGAAACCATAGACGTAGCTTTCTGGAACTACTCACATTTTAGGAGGCCTTTGATGTGACACATGGTGTTGAGAAGGATTGAGAGCTTTTTGCAATATTTAAAGTAGTTCCCATATCAATGCTATACTCACAGCTGGTGAGAATTCAGGGCACTTATCTGCTGTCCCAGGAGTCACACTTTCAGCTTGCATGAACTGCTATAATCATCGTATCAATATCTATTTAAGGACTTAGGTATTCCAGAGGCCTAAGGAAACATATACCCCCTGCATTGCCGAGAAGTAGTAATCAACATCTGAAAGGCAGACTGATTTAGGCCTATTAAATGTTGGACTGCTTCAGAGCCAGGACCCAAATACAATTTGTCCCAGAATGCGTGTGTCACCTCTTGCATCCCTGCTGGAGATCTAGTCTCTGAGCACGGATCTGAGCCCCACAGCTGCAGCAGCGAGGAGAAAAATTCAAGGTGGAGATTCGGGTCATGTTGCCTAATATCACCGAGGCACAGATGCATCGTTTGATCACACAGACTGAATCTAGATCAGGCCTCAGAACATGAGGCTGTTTATGCTGAATAAGTGAGAACATACAGCAGTGTTTACGCTAGCCATATGCCTTTAAACTGGCATTATGCCATCAACTCGAGAATAGATAATACCTAATTTGCTGTAAGGTTCAAGTGATATCTTATTTTGCATAAAGTTTGCCTTTACAAAGCTACCTATCAAAATATTTTGAACAAAATTAAACTGTTTTAATGAATTTGTGCCAGTTCAGCGTTCTGAATCACATAGCACTGGCATTTCTTATCAAGCAGTAGGGACTTTCAGACTGGTTTTATTCTTTTGTCAGATTACAATCCTATTCCATGCATCAAGAGGATCATAAGGAAGCAAGGCAACATTTTTATCAAGACACTGCTACCACTTATCATAATTTATAACTCTAAGTTGAGCATCAAAAACCATGAAGAGGTTCTTCTCCTAATAAAAATGAGCAAGCAAAAAACCCACATCTTTCATTAAATTAGCACTTGGAGGATATGAAGTCTTTCAATTTAACAATGCTCATTTATATTACTGAACTTAGACTCCTAGGCAGACTTTCTTCCTGCTCCTTTACTTCATTTTTTCAGTCTGATTGTCACAGTGAATATGAAAGACCTGAATTCCTTATCACCTTATACAAAACTCTTGTCAAAGTCATCTGTATTTCGGCTGAATGGTGCAATACTGTGATAACCATAATTATTTCACTGTGACCACCTAGATGAGAAAGTGTTTCTTTTTGTCTTTGTGCCTGTCCTTAGGAAAGAGGCTTTCAGCTATCATGTGGCAGTAAATGTGTCTATCACACTTTCCACAGACCCTAGATTTACCACACAGTAACACTGGTTTGCACATAGCCATAACGTCAACACAAAACACTTAAGTCATAGTTTGGCATACAAAACAAAACACAACTCCATCTGCTGAGCAAAGGAAATTTTAGGATGTCAAGAATGAGGTTCAAATGAAAAATATTTTTAGCACACTAAAATGGTTATGATAGCAGATCGTAAAAGTACAGAACACTAACATATAAAGGGCACCTAACTGTGGTGAAATAAAGATTTCTGATATACTATGTAGGGCCAGAATAGAAATATGCATCTTCTTTAGCAAACACACTTGGAGGTCTCTTTAACAAAGCTACGCTGATCTACAACAGATTGGGATCTGGCATTCATTTTGTTCTGCCACATATTCAGGAATGCTGGACCTAATTGTCACCAACTATCTGCATATCATAGACATTTGAATAATAGGGAATAAAGCCACTTGTGATCTATGAGAAATGAAAGCAATGTTACATAGTAAAGAAGGAAAGATTTTAACAGGAGCATAATGTACATTGGGCAAATCAAAGAAGACAAAGGTCTGACACAGAAGGTGTAAGGAGATTTACAATATGCTGTACCTGGCCACATATTTAATGTCTGTGAAGTCTGATAAACGTATGTAAAAAATACCATAGACAACACGGCTTTCTGTTTAACACCCATTTTCAATAAATGATATTTTTGATCTAACACTTCTGTAAGGAAACAACATCTTGATGTGAGTTGGATTCAAGGCTGTAGCTATTTAGAACTGAATATATAATATACAAGATACATAATGTACATATCCAGGTTTGGCACATCTTGACATATTTTAGCTATGCAGTTTAGAAAAGTTTTCACATTGAAATAACACCTGTGTTACAACAATGCATCCCAAAGTAATGAATGACAACATATGAAACTCTTCATGCTGAAATGATAATTTTATAACGTGGCTTGTCTTAACATGTACATCTTACCTACAATCATATATGTTATTCTGATCTGCATAATACTTTTTTGTTTGCTTATTCACTGTGTAATTCTGAATCATTTTCTCCTAGAAAAAAAATATCTTGATGACTTAATGCCTTCAGTGGCCACTACAAGAAACAACAAATTTCAAGCAGTATGCACTA
This sequence comes from Eurypyga helias, assembly GCF_000690775.1. Lineage (NCBI taxonomy): Eukaryota > Metazoa > Chordata > Aves > Eurypygiformes > Eurypygidae > Eurypyga > Eurypyga helias. The sequence goes on from NW_010224730.1 coordinate 2,637, forward strand.
AAATTGTACGTACACACTAGCATTACGGTCGAAGAACAGTGTTTGCCTGTAAGATGAGAGATGCCAGAAGAATTGTTAGATTACAAGCATTCTTCCCCAGGCAGGTGAAAACTGCAAATGCTGTGCAGTCACATGGTGAGTCATACGTCCTCTCAGAGTAAGATAATTTACTCCTCTGAGGTCAGCAAAAGCAGGGTTCAAAGCTAATTCTGTCTATCACTGCTGGATAAAACACTTTCAAGCAGCAACTCACAGTTTGGCTTCAGAGCTCCTACTGACTAAGGGGTGTTTTCAGGGAGATAAGGGCATCATCACTCTCCTACTGTTGAGTCTGAATGTTGCGTCACTGACAGTGTAACAGTATGGACCCATTCTCTAGGTATTGACCTATACTGCAACAGTATCTGTGTTGGGACAATTTCATGCTCTGTGATGGTACTGAGAAGGCTTTATTAAAGCATTTCCGCAGCTGCAATGATATTCTCTGCCTTTTTTTTTCCCCTTTCTTTGTCTAATCACATCAATGCAGAAAAATAAGAAAACAAAAATCTCTTTCATATAGACAGCTTTTAAGTCCAAAGTAAATGTGCAGATATTCTATCACATATAATGCACCTACATCACCATGTAAAAATCTAAGAGATCCATGACTATCAGAATAAAGATTAACTTGGGTCAGAAAGGCTCTACGTAATTACACGGGACACTGAAGAAATGCGCAAAAGTGGGGGTCCTGTTTATGCAACAGTGATCTGTGGACATGAGTTATATAAGTCCAAAGTAAATGTGCAGATATTCTATCACATATAATGCACCTACATCACCATGTAAAAATCTAAGAGATCCATGACTATCAGAATAAAGATTAACTTGGGTCAGAAAGGCTCTACGTAATTACACGGGACACTGAAGAAATGCGCAAAAGTGGGGGTCCTGTTTATGCAACAGTGATCTGTGGACATGAGTTATAGGGAAAATTTGCTTTTTTTGTGAGCAAGGATGACTTGCAACAGCGGAGGACCAATGCCTTAACCACAAATTAACTTCTCTTTCTTGTCTAGTAACGAAGGTTTTCTTTTGTGCCTTGCAAGGTTTTGAACACTTCGGTAACCAAAATAAGTATCTTATATTCATATCCATAATACTATTCAAATTTTCTGTACATTTTCCTTTTCATAGTATTTATGCACTACCATAATGCCATTCGTGTCCCTGGCAACATTCCTGATTCACTGCCGCATAAGCAAAAAAACAGTCACACCTTGAAGATAGCTTAAATTGTCCCCCTCTTTGGTATTTTATTACACAATAAACACCTCTGTAAAATTTATGGCTCATTCCTACAGTTTGATACAAGATTTGAAGTACAACTAAGGTAATAAGAGTATGTGAAGAGATATCTTGAGCCTTTCTTTATATTTCTTCAGTCTAAGACACCTTGGTGCTGGTCCAATCCATGAGCTTAAGATGGAGTAGTTCTTTGCTTTGAAATGCTGGCCAGCAAATCATGAAATAGGACAAAACAATAAAGAAGCTCAAGAAAAATCCCATTTCCTCATTCTTACACTAGATGAACAGAAGATCCATGGCCTAGAAGTTACAAGAATTTTGCAGCCACGAGACCTTCTCACAGACATCCTAGAGACTCAAACGGCATTACTAGTGCATACAAACATATATTAGGACTGAAAAATCACACATTGGTATAGATAATGTTCAGTATTTTCTGCCCCTGGCCTGTTGTTCCCCCTCCTCCCCTTTCCTCCCTCCCCTTCCC
>NW_010224731.1:0-543 GCF_000690775.1 Eurypyga helias
CAGGAAGAGGGAAGGCATGGAAAAAGGATAGCGGCAGCGGTGGGGAAATGGACCACAACTGCAGGTTTATACCTCAGTGTAGTACTATGTCTTGCTACTGGTTTCTAGGCATGTCCAAACTACACATATTTCTATTCTCAGTTCAACAGACCATTGAAAAATTGCTTCCATGCCAGCTGGTCTGACACACCTACACATGGAGGAAGCCTGCTATACGAGTACCCTCAGGAACAACCGCCTGGCAAGTGCCGCGTTCCCGGGAGGGGCTGCATTACAAGCCCCCCTGATAGATGCAAACACAGAGCAACCCACCGCCAGCACGCCAGACGTGACACTGGGTGTTGCTGTTTCACACATCAAACCCAAGGGGCCTTATTCTTACTACAAACTGGAACTCGGTTCTGGGTTGTATCTGAAAAAGACTTCATTATGAGGAGAATCAAACACTGGAACAGTTTTCCCAGAGCAACCGAAATCTCTGTCCTTGGCGGTTTTCAGGGGACAGCCAGAGTGAGCCCTCAGCAACCTGCTGCAGCGTTGACT
>NW_010224731.1:553-1211 GCF_000690775.1 Eurypyga helias
TCAGCAGGAGGTCAGGCTGGAGATGTTGGGGCACACCCCTCGGCTAAATAATCCCTTCTCCACATACCCAGGCTAGGCCCGAAAAGGATGGGTTGTCCCTGCAATACTCTGCTGACACCCAATTTTTGGGTGTCAAACCTCTCTGTGAGCTGACGCAGCACAGGGCAAAGCAACCTGCTCCAATGCTTCCTCCTACTCCCGCCTATCAAATGCCACAACGTAAACCTCAGGCTCCTGGCTATTGCCAGACAGTCCCACCAGGACATATGAATAGAAAGAAGGATGTTCAGGATGATCTTGAGATCTGTTCTCTAGGTGTTTGGCTGACTGGATAACCAGACAGGCACTAACATCTGGACAGAGTTGTGTGGAACCACAGGTTCAGGAGCCACTTCCTGTCTCACAGGTCTAAAACGTTCGCTGCCATTCCCAACATTCAAAGTTCTGTTAGTGCTATTCTCCAGTTGTTATCAAGCCCTTCCATTGTTTCCTTTCTCCTCACACTGCTGCTGAGAAACGATGGAATACAGCTATATTCCCAGGCCATGCCAGCCACATCTTCGTTACCCTCCCAGCACCAGATGTTCCCTTAAAGCCAGAGGATACGTCTGAGTCGTGCTCGGTATCCTTTGGAAAACTTGGTCGCACTGAGCAGAAA
>NW_010224732.1:0-5107 GCF_000690775.1 Eurypyga helias
ACTCCGCGGGGTGGTGGGGGAGGCCCTGGCGCGGGGTGGAGGCGGGCTGAGGTGTCTGGGACTGAGGGACGGTGGACTGGGAAGAACGTGGCCACTTCTCTTTCGTGGGCCCTTAGAGGGACGCGAAGGGAAGGATTTACCACTTACAGGTACGTGTGGCGTCTTTCCGGCACTGGTAGCGTGGCCGGTGCTCCATGTCTCGGCGGTAGGTTGTGGTTGCACCCCGATGCACACAGGTGCGTCTGCGGGCCTGTTGGCTGTGTCAGCTTAGAGCTGCAAGGCCAACTAAACCATGGCACCTCCCTGCAAAATACATAGCCGTAGGACAGGGCTGTCTTCAGCAGCAGTATTATTTTGCTTCATGAACAGCACCAAGTCAAGGTATTTAGTTGTAACTGTGGTCCTCCTTCGTTCAACTCTATTTTTGGAGATGTTGCCAGATTCAAGTGCTTATGGATGACTGCTTATATCTTACTATAATGTACTGACACAAAAAGACTATAACACGTGTGGATTAAGGTGCCACTATGGTTTGGAATATCAACTGGTGGGAGCGAGTCCAGAGGAGGCCACAAAGATGCTCAGAGGGCTGGAGCACCTCTGCTATGGGGACAGGCTGAGAGAGTTGGGCTTGTTCAGCCTGGAGAAGAGAAGGCTCTGGGGAGAGCTTATTGCAGCCTTCCAGTACCTGAAGGGGCCGCCAAGAAAGTGGGTGACTTTAAAAGGGCATGTAGTGACAAGACAAGGGGCAGTGGCTTTAAATTGAAAGCGGGGAGATTTAGATTAGGTATCAGGAAAACATTCTTCCTGGAGAGGGTGGTGAGGCCCTGGAACAGGTTGCCCAGAGAAGCTGTGGATGCCCCATCCCTGGAAGTGTTCAAGGCCAGGCTGGATGAGGCTTTGAGCAACCTGGTCTAGTGGAAGGTGTCCCTGCCCATGGCAGGGGAGTTGGAACTAGATGGTCTTTAAGGTCCCTTCCAACCCAAACCATTCTGTGGTTAAGGTAGTGCAAACCTTACTTGAAAGCCATAGAGTTTTAATGAATTATATCCAGGTCTCAGATGGAGTGGTATAATGGGAGCTTTAACAAGGTGTTTTGTCAAGTGCTGATAAGACTTTCTTAAACAAAGGAGGAACTGTTTCTGCCACGCCTGTCCTGTTTTCAAGGCCCTAGTTTTCCCACTTGAATTTATACTGAAACAAACTGAAGATCAAGGAATTACTCCTTACTCTGATGTTAAGAAAAAGCATCTGGGAGTCATACTCATAAGGAAGCACCACGAAGGCTTGGTATTTATGTCTTCTATCTCATACAGAATAGTAACACAGAAAACAGCAACTTCAGAGAAGCCTACAAGGAGATATTAATTTTCTATTCTAGAATTGGATTGGGTGGAAAAATAGTATTTACTGTCTCTAGTGGTTATAGCAACAACCTTAAAATTCATGGTTGCAAGTGCATTTACATGTTAGGATAGGATTACTTAAAGCTTGGTAGAATGTTTGAGAAGTAGATGTAATTATTTAGTCTGATACTGTGAAGGAAAACTTGTCTCCAAATAAGATTGAAGAATCAAAACCTTTATAGGGCATTAGGAGGTGTTTGAAAAATGCCACTGAGTTAGAATCATAGAATCACTAGGTTGGAAAAGACCTTAGAGATCATCCAGTCCAACAGTTATCAAACTCTTGATTAGTTTAGTAATGATACACACCTATGTTAAGATTTTGAAGGTGGATTTTTTTTTTTCCCTGGTCCCTCGTTGTTGTGTGTTTGGGTTTTTTTTTGTGTGTGTTTTTTTGTTTTTAAATTCCTGTTAGTCCTCTATCTACAGTCTGTTTCCAGGCTCACCTTGTTCGTGATAGCAGTGTTGTTACATGAGTGATACATAAGAAATTATTTATTTTTATGTTTTCAGAAAGGGAATTCTTCTATTGGCAGGAGGAAGGAAAGAAAACATTATTCATTGGGCTTTAATGTTTAAAGTCCTGTTTAGTAGAAAATGTCTTGCCATCTCCATCTTATAGATCTGGTATAGAAAGCCTATAAAAGCTCTCAGAAACCTGATATTACTCTGCTTTTGAGAAGTTGAATGAGAACTTTCTGAAGTCTCTTCCAACCTGAATTATCCAGTGTCCTGTGTATCAAATACAGATGGAATTTTTTTGTGTGTACTTTAAATGAAGTTGTTCATCTTGTGTTAGCTTTTGATTGAGATATGAAAATGATTGTGTATTCCTTGAAAAAATAAAAATAAAAAAATCCCCAAGCCCAAAAACCTGATGGTTTTTTTTTTGTTTAGAACATGGATTCACAGAAGGATGTTCAGCCTCCGAAGCAGCAGCCAATGATTTACATTTGTGGAGGTAAAGAAGACATCAGTGAATTTTTTTTACTTGCTCCTGGAGATTTAGTGTTTTAATAATGAAGAATACATAAACAATATACTGAAGAGTACATAAATACAAATAGTTGCAGTGTGGATCGTGATGTTCTTTAAAGCTTTGCATAGTGTTGGTGCCATATATATGGATAGCCACGTGGAAGTAACGATCTAGAGTTCGCGTTGCATCATGGAGAGTGGGTTTTCTTTGAAAATGCTGTAGGGTCACTCAGCTTTTATTGAAGTGCAATAGTCAAATCCTCTCCTCTAGATAAATCACTCAAAAATTGGTGGGTTTTGAGTCGTTACTTCAGGAATCTCTGAAATAATTTAAGAAAATAAACTTGGGGCTTTGGACAGCTGAACTGAAGTTTTCATTAGCAGTAAGTTGAGTTGTATCAAGAGGGGAATGTATTCTGTGCAGTAATATTTGGTAATTTTTAGCAAGATCCTCTTAGGTCATAGTATAAGTGAAGTTTGCTTTTTTTTTTTTGCACAGTATTTTGATACCATTTAGTTCTTGATATAAATTCACTACAATATTTTTTTACTTTTTTCTTTGCTACAAATAGGAATTTGACTATTAAGACTTGCGAACGTTATCTCTGCGTTAACAATGCTGTTTTCATTTATCCACTCCCTTTCTCTTTCTCCATCACATCAGAATGTCATACGGAAAATGAAATAAAGGCAAGAGATCCGATCAGATGCAGAGAATGTGGCTACAGAATAATGTACAAGAAAAGGACAAAAAGATGTATCCTTTTACATGGGCACTTGAGTGCATTTGGGAATCAGTGGATGGAGACAACGTACGTGAGGGAAACCAAACGCAAGATTTGAGTAGCTATGTAGGAATCCTTCAAGGTCAAAAATCAGTGCAGTAGAGCAGAGTACTATAGGGAAATCTCTGCAGTGTGACTGGGGATCTTGTTTTCTTTCCTGGGACTTTCTCTTTTTTTTTTTCCCCCATTTTCTGTGCAAAATATAATAAGCCTGCTGGGTGACATAATGTGAACGGTTGATATTACTCAGCCTGTTATCAAAAGGGAAGTGTTGGGTCATTAATTAAAGATGTGTTGTGAAATGCTTTTATGTAGTTAGTTGTGACTTTAGATTTAGGCAGTCTGTCTTTTGTGAATTTTTTCCTCCCCTGCTCCCCACCCTTTCTTCCCCCTGATCCTTTTTTTCCAACCACAACACGTTTTTTTTTCCTTTAACTGTACTATTCCAGTGGTGGTTTTTGATGCCCGATGATTTCTGCTGAAGATATAGTGACTTTATGCTGCAGTTTAATCTTTGACTTTCTTCTGTAAATCCCTTGGTGTACAAATGCACGCTCTTATTTGTGTTTTAAGATATTGAAATATTAAAGTTTACTGTGATACTAAATTTTGTCGATACTGTCTTCTAGCAGTAGATTTCTAAAGCTGTTGTTTAAACTGTAGTCAGAGTATGTAGTAGTTCGTTTGTTTTCTTTTTGAGTAAGCCTTGTTTTCATTACTTTCATCCAAACTTTAGTTGTATTTTACCTTTGTTGAATGTTCTTTTGGACTCCTATGACCTGCGTAACTGTGGTTTGAATAAATTCTACTGGAAATAAATAGAAGGCTATGCGAGTCTGGGCCTGAAACATGGACCTGAGTTTCAAAAGACCAAATCTCAGAGGACTTGAGAGCACACAGTTCCAGCACCAGCTGTGGAGCAAGTGTCCAAAAAAAAAAAAATCTCAGAAGAGGGAAGGGAGGCAAGGTAAACATTAAGAAGCAACATGTAAACAGAAAATTTCCAAGTGCTGCTTGAGTTGTGCTCAAGGAAAGAATTAGGTCTGTGCTATAAAGATGATTTGGTTAGTGTCCCAAAACTAAAATAGCATCTTGTTTTGCTTTTCAGATGACTTCTCAAGACTCTGTACTAAAAAGATCAAAGTGATGGTTTCATATTGATGAGCAAAAATTCTGCGTCTATTTGTAAAGTGTGTTAAGTAATACTAAAATATCCTTATCTCTAAAGTGTAGTATAAAATACTGCAGGATTGTGCCTGATGCTAATTTAGCCTCCCCAAAGATCAGTTTTGATGATGCTAATAGTGCAGTTACTGCTGAGATGATGTGTTTAACTCTTCAGTATAGTATCTTTTTTTTGCAGACTGCACAGCCATGTATTGGCTCACAGATGAACTACAGTGGGTTGGTGTAGGGGGTAAAAAAGCATTTTTTAGATTTTGGGTTTGGAGCTGTTGGGTTAAGATTTTCTGCTTAGCTGATCTTACCTAAGAAAGTCCTAACAGCTAGGTTTCTCCTTGGAAGCCAGACACACTCGAGTGTGGGTGATACCATTTTTCCTACCCGGTTGCTGTCGCTTTGGTCACAGTTGGTATGTGTAGCGTGCACCTTAGGCCTGCACAGCAGACACGGGATCAGCTCTGGACATGGCTGCGCAAGAGTTGCCTCCTTAAAGAGGCCAGTGCCACAAAAGGTCTGGTGGGATAAGGGATGGGTCGGGGTGTCTTTTTCCCCAAGACAAGCGTTGGAAAGAGCATCCCTCTCATCGGGAAGCGGTGCAGATTGTCGGGCTAACGGGTAATGGCGGTGCGGGCACCTGGGCCGCCTGGCTGTTCTCAGTTAAACAAAATAACTACACTGAACAAAAAGAGGCGGTGCTTTAGTAAAGCTGTACTGCTGTCCGCCGCCCAGCCCGCGGCGGGTAGCGGTGCCGCGGCC
>NW_010224733.1:0-4956 GCF_000690775.1 Eurypyga helias
AGGTCCCTCTGGATAGCATCCCTTCACTAACAGTTCACAGTGATAGAAAAATTTATGTTCAACAAATGTAAGAAAAAGAGCTTATTTTAGGAGAAGCTAGGAAAGGTAGGAAATCCAATCATTTGTTCTCTCTATTCTTACCTTCAGTAGACAACTATTTGTGTTAAAGAATAAAATTTAGTGACAAGTGCTCCATACACACATATCCAATTATTTTATCCTCTGAGGACTGTTTTTTATGTATTTGGGAAAATAAATGGGTGAGGTAGACTGTGATCTTTCTCAGATGCAGCAGATCTGATTGCTGTGTTTCTACAAGGCCATGTAGCTAATTCAGCTCTAATTCAATGCCAGAGCAAACTAAGTAAACCTTGTTATTGCCAGTTAACTATAATCTTTTATTTACTTGGATTTGACACTAATTATAGTAGAGCTTTCATAGTGATAAATATCTTCTAATATATTTATCAAGGGCAAAATAACAAATACTGTAATAAGACAGTGACTTTGGGTCAAATTCCATTAATTTCCATTTATATAAATCAAGACTAATTCTTTGGATTTATACCACACTAAAACCAAAGTGTTTTATGCTTTGTATTTAGATGCTGTGCCTCTTGAATGAAGTTAATTTAGACTCCACTGTACATATCAGTCTGCTATGTGTCATTTATATTTTTAATAGAAAATGAAGCACTTCCACATACATCTCCAAAAGAAAACGTTTCCATGAAACAATAACGAAATCAAGGTCCTCATTGTTTGTTGCTCAATGCTTCAAAATGTGTTTTGAATAAGGAATTGTTCAGTACAGCTCATAGACGTGTGACAGAAATAGCTTATGCTACTGTGTGCAACACTCAAGATTTTTAGCTGACTGTGCTCATAACAACCTGGTATTACTCGATACCCTGCCAGAGCACTCCTCCCAGATGTTCACCAGGTGTATGGAGAAACACATTTGGGGCAGAAGCCTTCCATAAGGAACAGTCTGATTTTTGACTGTGGCACAAGAGAGCTTTTAATTTCTTCCATCTGGCAGCTCCTGTCACCAATAGAACCTAAACTTCTGGAGCGAGCTTTGCGTGCACCCTTGAAATGCTGTGCCTGAGTGTTTAGAGCACAGAATATGCACGAGGACAGGCTGTTTGCACTAAAATTTAAATCATCACGTTGCAAATGCAGAGATGGTTTTTATTATTACTGCTATCAGGATGTTGAAAATCTGCTGAAGAGAGCTGTATCTGGGGGAAAGGAGACGTGCTGCTTCCATTGACTCAGCTTTCAATGGGGCTGAAGGTGTGCGAAGCCACTACTCCAAGACAATGTCATGGCATGGACAGCCCTTCCTCCTCACTTAAGTCTGTGAGATCAAAGCGACATTGCGCATCCCAAATCCTGAACATTTCAGTAATGCCTTGTTGGAAACCTATATCTGACTTTTGTTGGACTACATGAACATCTTATTTTAATCATCATTTAAAAGAAAGATGTGTTTATTGTACAAACTTAAAATAGCATTGCTAAAGACCACGTACTGAAACACAAGCTGTGAGAGCTAAAGACAAGGAAAGCAACGAAAGAAGGTAAAGAAAACATTCCCCTGTTGAATATCTCTTGTGAGGCATAGAGTGCAAAATATTAGTTACATGAGACCCCTCAAGTTTAGGTTTTTAAAATTCATTAAAACAGCACTATTTTGTTACAATGAAAATCATACCAATGCAATAAAAAAGCAAATTCATCTCAGGCACTTCAAATCCTACTTGTTGGTTGTTTTTTTTCCTGGCATAGGACAGCATGCAGATTATTTGCACTGGCTCAAAGCACAGCAACCTAAGGAAGAGTATGGCCCAATACACCACTGAATTCTTCTGCATGACTTCACACTCTAGCTCCCATCTTATGCCATATTTTATTTTTCTTTAGAAATGCAGTATTGTATTCCCAGTTCTACAGATCATTAAATCTAGTGTGTTTGGGTTTTGGGGGTTTTATATATGCATATGCATATATATATTGATATTTTGAAAAACTGGATAGGCCACATCAGTGGCACTTTGTTTTGAGACCTGTCATCAATTCAGGTAGTAAATACCCGATTCGCATTTCTATCAAAACAGATAAAGACAAGAACACTGTCAACAATTTAGCACCTCCTCCTGCTTCCAACTTTCTTTTCCACTCCTGCTGCCCCTAAAGACCTTTCTGGAGCACAGCTGAAAATAGCCTATCTGCATACACAACACTGACAGACATATTCTGAGGTTCTTCTAATTTAATTTTTATCAACTCAATAGGGAAAATGTGAATCTTCAAAGCATCTCATTAGGGACTACCAATTACACTTACTTGAACTCCTGAGCAGAGATGGATAAATAATTAACAATTTACTAGATGATTTAAGATCCAATTTTTATTCAAAAGAAGATTGCCATTTTCAAATATTTTGATTACTGCCTTTGGAAATGCCCTGTGAACTATTTCTGTAAATAATTCTTGGTCTGTAGCTTCTAGTTGTGTTAGTGATTCTCTGGGGCATTAGTTATTCAGCACTTACTGACTGAAATAATTGTCTGAAACCATAGATCACATATTATGTCTCTGTCAAGTATTTGGATGGCTGCAATAACTATTTTCTGATGTGAATATTAAATTTCTGCATCTAAAGCACAATTTTATGCAATATTATTTTAAAAGCTAAGTTTTTATAAGCATTCTTGTCACTGAAACCAGTAGATGGTTAGAATATACCAAAGAGCAGTTTCACTTGTACTAAAATTGTGAGCATAACAGTGGTTTGCAAACTTTGTGCGATGTCACTGCAGAATAAGATATGAAATAGCTACCATCATTGCTTTCGCTGAGGGTAGATACTGTTTGGGTACTCCTCCAGCCTCAGGGGCAACAACAGTCTCTGATCTGGAGTCTGAATGAAAGTAAAAAGGGAAAAAATCCCAATGCGCAGGTAGCCAGAGCTGGGATCAGCAGGGAGGAGCAAGAAACTACGTTAAGACCAGAAAAAGATATGGAAGGGACAAGGAATGAAAGCAAGCATCCTCTGCTAACAAAGTACAAAGATGGTTAATGGTTTTGTTCAGGACCTAAACAGCTCTCTACATGAATAAAACATGCACCTCTCTGTTTCAGACATTATTCTTCCTGGTTTTAATATTTCTCACAAGCCTTTAGTCAGTCCAGAAACCAAGGAAAATAAGAGGGAAATAAAGATACGGATATGCAGGCAGGTATAGTTTAGAATATAGTCACATATATATAAATTCAGAGAGCTTTCAACTTGGAAAGCAACAACTTCTAATGAATGGATTTAACCCATACTTAATGAACTTAATACTTAACTATTAAAGGATCATAACTGAATAACTGAAATCCTGCAAAACTACTCACTTATCAAAAGAATTAGAAAAATATTCACGTACACAGCTCCTAGTACAGAAATGTGGAGGCATACATTTTTTTTTCATAGGGGAAAAACACCGAGAAATGAAAAGAAATACTAACACATCAAAGAAAACACAGTCAAATCCTTCTGGAGAATAAACAGTGCTTAGAAAGGAAGCCTCTGCAAAAAAGTCCCTTTTTTAAGACAAGCTTTTCTTCCCCATTTCTATAGCTAAAATTAGAGGGGGGGAAATCTATGGTAAATACACATTAAGAATGAAGCTCAACAATTATTCTGGCTTCTCATTCCAAAGTAACTATCTCTTGTTTTAAATCATTCTCTCATTTCTTTGAACAATTCTTTGTCTGCAGCCTATTTATAGTGGAGTTAAATACTCCGTAATCCATAAGTGAGCTGCTTTGATTATAAGCTTGCTGTGTTCTGCTTCTTGAGTGGATGATAGGTCTTAGAATTAGCTGTCTCTGTGTATTCATTAAAGATACTGGTAAGAAGCCGGTAAGCTCCTTTGTGGAACCAGGTAGCTGAAACAATTTCAGACTTCCTTAAAACTCTGGCAACCATCACTATTGAGCTAGCCAGGATATGCACAGGACATTTGGGTACAGGAGTTTCACTGAGTATTATTTTGTGACCGTTCTTCTATTACTGAGAGAGAAGTCGAAAGACTACTGAAGCAGAGAAAAAAGGCTGCAAATAAGCCTGGGGCACAGCCAAAGAGGTTCTGAAAGCTCTGTCCTCAAAAAAAAACCAAGCTAAGAAAGCAGGCTCTTGGGCTGAATGCCGGAGAGCTGGAGACATCATCTCTGTCGCAATTCCTGGCCAAGGGAAAAGAGCTTTGGATGTTCTTTGTGACTAAATAGGATTGCGTAAAAAAAAAAAAACTTACAGCATTTTTTTTTTCTTCTTACGCGAAACAAACCCCAAGAGCCTGAATTTGGTTAACTGCTTAAAAGCAGAATGTTATGTATGGAATTCAGTTTCTCAGGAAAGTAACTAGGAATTGGTCCTCTTGAAAATCCATGATGGAACAAACAGTGTAGGTACTTTCATACCTCACTGATGTCTCAGAAAATGAAAAATACAATTTAAAACAAGGGCTGGACACATAAAAATGTATTAAAGCAGTGTCTGAAAGGTTTCTAGAAAACAGCTGAGGGATGTCTTGCTTTTGGAGATCAAACATCTGTTAAAGGATCAACCAGACCATCCAGACAGATTAGGAAGGCCATTTGTCTTGCAATGGTAAGACAAATCGGGGCAAAGTGACTAGTAATGCAATTACTACTGACAAAAATATTTTTCATGGTAAAAGGGTAGGAAAATTAAAGTAAACTTGCAATTTCTTAGTAGAAAGGAACAGCAGCAAGGACTTAAGCACCTGAGAGAGGACTGGAAAGACTGCAGAGTGCTCATTTGGTAATATTTGGGATACTGACAGAAAAAAAAAACCAATCCTATTTCAAGCAAGCAACCAATGGTGCTAAAGAACTTGTATCACTAATGTGACTTGGTCTTCCCAGTTTAGTGTCTGG
>NW_010224734.1:0-3214 GCF_000690775.1 Eurypyga helias
CCCAGCGCGCAGCTTGCAGCTCCTCGCCCGAAGGCCGCCTGAAGCCCGGAGCCGGCATCACCGCCCCAGGCGGGTTGGTCCTCCGCGGTGCGGGCGCCGCCGGCGCGACTCACCGGTCCGCACAGCATCCGGCCCTTCAGGCTCCCCTCCTGCGGGAAGGGGCTTTGTGTAAATAGAAACCAGCCATGTGAAATCAGTACTCGCTTCCGCACTCTAAATCCTGAGAATAAAAATGCTAACTTGATTGCTTTCGATTTAAAGTACAAAAGTTTCAAATGTTTGCACCAATTTTTTGTGTTTACTCATTTTCTAAGATAATGTATCACTCTGAAAGGGGAAAACAACCAGCCTGGAATGATATCACACGGGTTGTTTTAAACACTTTTGACTGTCAATTTCTCTGTTCTTTTCTTAGCCCATCAAGGCTCCCGAGTCTGTATCCACTATAATTACAGCAGAGTCAATCTTTTATAAGGTACGGTTTCTGCAAGTTTGTTCGTGAAAAGGATCTCGCCGTTTCTATTCCGAATCTCAAAAATCGGCGTGCACAGTGAAAGCACTAGGGATGTATTCACAGAAACCGCTCTGCCTCGCCTAGCAGTGGTGTAGGATTTGCTCTGCCTTATGTCGTTGCCATTAAGTCTTGCGAGGTAGCTTGCCCCAGTAGTTTACATAGTTATCACTGTCCCAGTTGTTTCAGATGCATCCGGTTTCCATAGCAATTATTGCAGTTGAGGTTTTTAAACTTTGAACTGTCAGCACGCAGAGCTCAAGCAAAAGTGACTATGGCTGATTATTTAATTCTGTGTGGAGCTCCTGCAGAGAATATTGCCTGTGGAGGGGACGGCGCTGGCCCACCATCTAAGCTGGCTCCTATTCCAGAGCTGGATGCAAGGTGTCTCGAACACCCTGGAAACAAGATCTGCTCACATTGCAATGAAAGCAGAAGCCAGCCTTCTCACATCTGCCAGCATGCCAAGGTGTTAGTGTTTTTAAGTTCTGAAATTTACTTTTGTTTCCCGGTATTACAAACAAACCATTTGAAATGACTTTTCCACCAAAGAAAACTTCAGGATAGCCACTGGGAGACTGCATAGCCAGAGGAGAAGCAGTAGTCTGAGCTGCCGTGCGCTCTCTAGAGACCTGATGCTTTGTGTCTCGCATCCCAGACCAATCTCTGCTCTTGACTAGTTCAGAAGAGAATCGATGGCTTTTGTTGCATGCTTTTAGGTTGTTACATTTTTTATTTTAGAAACTCTCAAGAATTATGTCAAAAGTTTCATTTAACCTGATCTCTTTATGCAGAATGTTTCTATTTTGATACTTTGCTGTGTTGTTGAGAAGGGGATTGTTTGGGGTTTCTGAGGTCTTTTAATCTGTTTTAAAAACAAACCTCACCTGGATGCTGTTTGGCAGACTGACACTGATGGTGCAGGCACTGCACTGTGCTGTGCGACGGCTGTCACAACGTGAAGTGAGTTGCCTTTGCGGCGCAGCCTCAGACACTGCGGTGTACCGTGGAAAGTGGTAGGAGGTGGGTCTGTGTTTTGGGATTCCTTTGCATTCCAGTGAGTGAACTTCTTCATACTCAGAGAGCTGCTCTCCCTGCATACACGGGGAAATCACCACAGTTACTTTTTCTGCAAGGTGATGTCGGACTCCCCTGTTTCTGGCAGAACGAGACCATCACAGCTCTGCAGACAGGAGGTGTAGCAATCCTGGGAGAGGGAGATGTAGAGCAGCTGAGAGAGCGGTGTCTTTGAAGACAGGTGAGGCAGGTTGCTTCGAGACATTTGGTGGATAGAGACCGTGTGAATTGCCTGCCTGGTCGCAAAAGCAATTCTGGGACTGAACTCGGACTCCTAGACATGAGGTGCTGATGACTGCTTAGGTGAGACAGTGCTGTCTCACCTTTGTGTGTGACTGAACTAAGGCTGTCTTTCAAGACTCGGGTAATTTGACATAACAAGATACTTAAGATATAAATCAGAATCAATGAGTGAAGTTTCTAAAATCACATTGTTGGAATTAATTATCGTTCGTATGTCTTCTAGGGTGTATACTATCAAATTGGAGATGTTGTTTCAGTGGTTGATGAGCAGGATGGAAAAACATACTACGCTCAGATCCGTGGGTTTATTCAGGACCAATACTGTGAAAAGAGTGCTGCGCTAACCTGGCTCATTCCTACGCAGGCCAGCCCCAAAGATTGTTTTGACCCAGCATCCTATATCATAGGTAATTTCTAAGCCTCTGCTGTATAGGTTTCCTGCATACTAGTGAGACTACTTTGCCAGGAAAGTCATTGATTGAAAAGGCACATTCTCCAAGTGATGTTGGCTGTTGTTGCATATTTTTAA
The DNA here is from genome assembly GCF_000690775.1 of Eurypyga helias. NCBI lineage: Eukaryota > Metazoa > Chordata > Aves > Eurypygiformes > Eurypygidae > Eurypyga > Eurypyga helias. Next base: position 2,361 of record NW_010224734.1, read on the forward strand.
GTCCTGTATACTCTAGTTCGATGCCTTTACATTTTGTATTTTAAGTTTTGGGTTTTTTTCCCCTAGGACCAGAAGAAGATCTCCCAAGGAAAATGGAATATTTAGAATTTGTTTGTCACGCACCTTCGGAATATTTCAAATCTCGATCATCTCCCTTCCCTACTGTTCCTACAAGACCAGAGAAGGGCTATATATGGACTCATGTGGGACCTACTCCTGCAATCTCCATTAAAGAAACTGTTACCAATAATTTATAATTTTTTTAAGGAATACTTTGGTTATTTTGGGTGTATTCTCAGGTCTGTGAACCCCATACAAGATGTTTAAAAAATGATAAAATACTCGTTTTACTTTATGGATTATGGTATTTATTTATTTTAAATTATATCTTTAAAGTGGGAGTTTTCTTTCCATTTGATGCGTCACTTCTGTGCTCTGTTCTTCAGACACTGTTGCTCATTTTGGGACAAGTTTCATGTCATCCTCAACTTTGGTGAGCAAATAATTGATTTCTGAAAGTTACCTTTAGTGTTGTTGTTTTCTAACTTACTTTCCAGAAAAGGAGTTAAAAGACATATTGTTAATCATCCCACACTTCATATACTTGTTTATTCTAGTTAATTGTGAGTGCAGGTTTTGGTTACTTCTTAAATAATTTAAGACTAGCTTCAAGTAAGCACTAAACTTGGTCAATGATAGAGTGCACTGTTTTCTGTCACTTCTCTAAGTGATCTTTGATTTCTCTTCTTCAGACTAACACCTGTCATCCGCAAGGCAGTGCTGTATGTAACAGTCACCTTTTCAGGGAGTTTTGTTCAGCTGAATCTGTTCCCTCACGACATCCTTGTCTCTAA
>NW_010224735.1:0-17216 GCF_000690775.1 Eurypyga helias
TGCTAGCCGGAGTTAAACCACAGCACTGCCCCAACAGAAAAATCAGGACAGTTCACACAAGTTTAAGTCACTCAAACAGTTGGGTTAATAATGGATGTAAATTGTAAAGAATCTGGTTTCCTAGAATTAAGCTGAAAATCCTCGGGAGCCATCAGTTACTGCTTTACCTTTTCCTACACTAAGGCCACAGAAAAAGTAACCCCTTACTGCTCCGTGAGGTGCGCGTGCCGCTGGCTCACTGCGACGCACTAGCAGCAATTAAACATGCTCTCAGCAACACGCAAAGTTCTCTTCTCCCTCCTGCAGAAGCACGTAAGGTGTTAAAACTCTGGTCACCTTTAAGGACCTTCCCAACTAGTGGTTCCTTGGCAATTCTTTCGAATGAATGAGCCTTCCTTACCTGTCCCGACTTGAAACCTAACTAGGAATTTTCCCCTTTTCTTGGTTTGGTGGGGTCCACGAGCAACGCTGCTGCTGGGGGAGGTTTGAAGTAGGATGGTAACTGCTCAGATGCTAAAGTGAAGTTGTTTAAAAGCCAAGGCAAGAAAAGCAACCAGAGAGATTTGACTGTGTACCTTAAATATTTTCAGGTTGTTCTGTGCCTCCTGTAACAAGCTCTTCAAAGCAAAGTGCATTCTCTGTTTATTTCTGCAGGGAAAAAAATAAATCCAGGAATGTCTTATGACAGCCTTTGGATTTTACACCCATGTCTAGAGGGCTCCACGGAATCAGAACCGGGCACCCAAAGCGAACACACCCATTGCAAGCACGTGGCTCACGCTCAAGTCACCGCAAAGACCGAGTGAGCATTTGCAATTAGAACTTCAAATCTGAGTAAACTAAAGAGCTCTGAGGTTTCGTGTTACGAGGGAGAAGGCACCAGTGCCTTAGAGAGCAATGCTGACTCCTGACATAGGCGTGAAGCGACACCTCTGACTCCTGACGTAGGCGTGAAGAGGTGTACAGCACCAGCAGTACCCTAAGTCGGACGAGCAGGCATTGGTCACCCTTAACACTACAGTGAGAGGCAAAGAAACTGAGAAAGAACAAAGACGTGGGATCAAGTCGCACGCTGCCTTACCCTGAGAAGAGATCCAATGGGCAGTATTTACTCGGCCGCTTCCACTTTCCGTTTGCTACCTGTTGAAAAGCCACACCACGGCTGTTAGTTGCTTCCTGGAATAACTACGCTGAGTTACTTCAGTTGTCAGGTGTGCAGCCTGAACAGTCTGTCTTCACAAGTCCTACAGCACTTAAAACCCTCCCAACGTACGAGTCGTGACTATGAGGGGTCTTCCTCATCACATGTAGCGTGCAAGTGACTCACAGATGGAAAGCATGGAGAAAGGTCACGTGATCTACAGCAAGTTAGAGCATTTTGGACACATCGTGGCCATCAGTCATAGAATCACAGAATGGTTTGGGTTGGAAGGGACCTTAAAGACCATCCAGTTCCAACCCCCCTGCCATGGGCAGGGACACCTTCCACTAGACCAGGTTGCTCCAAGCCTCATCCAGCCTGACCTTGAAGTCATCCATAGATGGGGCATCCACAGCTTCTCTGGGTAACCTGTTCCAGTGCCTCCCCACCCTCTCTGTGAAGAACTTCCTCCTGATATCTAATCTAACCCTCCCCGTTCCCCCTTGTCCTGTCACTACAGGCCTTTGTAAAAAGTCCCCCCCAGCTTCCTTGTAGCCCCTTCAGGTACTGGAAGGCTGCAATGAGGTCTCCCTGGAGCCTTCTCTTCTCCAGGCTGAACAACCCCCCAGCAAATGTGCTCCAGCCCTCTGAGCATCTTCGTGGCCTCCTCTGGACTCACTCCAACAGGTCTATATCCTTCTGATGTTGTGGGCTCCACAGCTGGATGCAGCACTCCCAAACGAATTCCATGCGTTACATGCTGTTTTAAGTTACAGAATGCCACTGTGCGCTGCTGAGCTGTGCCTGAAAGGAATCTGACCCTGGCGTCGGCCCAATCAGTAGCATCAATACTCCTCAACGACTAATCTCGCCTTTGTTTGCTTCCAGCTTCCCAAAGAACTTGTTCCATCTCTCACTAAACAGATTCACACCCAGCAACTCAGGTGTGCATCCGCCTACTCTCTTTAGTCACGTCAGGGATTTGAGCAACGTCACGAGAACAGGACTGGGACAGCAAGTAAGGCATGGCACAGAGGAAAGCAGGATGGCTAAAAAATTACCTTGAGATGCTGATGCATACAGTAACGACACACCTTGTGCTTTACCTCCTGCGAAACATGGCTAGAAAAAGGGATGAAGCCACACTTTGGCTAAAACAAACAAACAAGCACAGGTTATCAACCAAATGGGTTTCTTCAGATAAGGGCACGCAATATGCAAATCTTTCCAATTAAAGAAAACTAAAATACTCAAACCAGCCAGTCAACATCCAACATTTAAGAGCCTAACATAAGTCACTGTGTATTACTCCCAACCATTTTAGAGCCCTCACTTAGGGACACACAAAACTGCTGTGCCCTACAAAAAAGCCCCGTAAGATCTGGGAATTCCCCAGGTTTCAAATGCTCAGGGATTACCAAAGGAATATTTCATCCCGTGGGTCCCAGTGAAAGTGGTGAGCTCTGCCTTATCCCACTGCTGCGCTCCCCGTACTCCGAGACCCCCAGCAGGATCCCCTCCAACTGAGTACCTTAATCTCGATGCAGAGGATGGGCCGGTGCTCCACAAAACGGTAGGTCTGCAGCCTGGTGAGATTGGGAAGGCACATGGCATAACCGCTGAGAGTGTCCATGTCTTTATCACAGCGAGACTCTGGAGGAAACACAAACCCGACACGAACGTCAGGTGTGTGGCGTTTTACGCTGCGGTGGTGTTCCTCTCACCAGGCTGGGGGGGGGGAAGGGTGGAAACGCACTCAGATGCAGCGCAGCAGGCGTTAGCCAGTCACCCACTTGTGTACATTTGCCTCCTCCCCCATTACCAACACCAGCTTTCTGTTTCCCAGGGCTGCCCCAGGCATAGAGGGCGTCAAGAGCTGCTTCTGAAGGTGGGTTTCCAGCTCCTCCCCAGAAAGATGCCGGTGAGAGATGGAAGCCACAGAGGAAGGCATTCACTTGGCCTCCAGAGGCAAAGACACTTCTTACTGTGACCAGAGATGTGACCTCACGTCACTTATTGAAACCACATGAAGCACCGTTCCTCTGTGCAGCCACGGGGAAGCTGGGAGACCCGTCAGAACGTGGCGAGTCGTTCAGACGTCCAGGAGAACGTGTAAAGCTGAACAGAGCCCGCAGCGGCTTCGCTCCTTAGTCTGTACGTAGCCTCTTCCTATCCATGCCCGTGTTTACATCAAAGTAACAAAGCGGCGAAAGGGAACACGTAAGGAACAAGTTACCTTCCCCCCCTCACTATCTCACAGCATAGAGCACGAATTTCCTTGGCTAACAACACCCTCTTAAAACCAGCATTTTTAATATAGTCCTGAGAATAAACAAAGCAGCAAAATGGTTTCAGATTAAGAGGCATTATGTAGATAAAGCCTGTAAATAACCCCTCTCCACACACCCCCTTGGGACTGAGAAAGGTCTGCGAGACTTTAACAACAGCATACACCCCTGGATTTTCATCTGTATTACTAAAAAAGTATCTGTGTTACTAAAAAAGAAACCACCTTTCTCCAACAAAGTGCTGGGGTGCGTTGTCCCTCTCTAAAAGTACATCCATATTCAGCTGAAAGCCACGTGCCAAATCACAGACCCAGAGATGTGCAGATACTGCTACTGGACCAAACCGTCAAGTGATGGCAGGGGGAGGAGCGGAACTTGGCTTGTCAGGGTATGATTGCCCAGAGATTCTTTGGTCCAGGGTCCCTCTCTGGAGACACCCAGCTCGAGCTGTCATCACCACTGCACCACTCAATAAATTCATCTGGCCTACTTCACGTCAGAGATTCTGCTTGGAAAACCGAGGGGTGAGCCTCAGCGAAGAGGAAATGCCTGAGAGTGAGTGTGTGAGGAGTCGAGAGGGCACCCCTCAGCTCAGAATCACCCGCTACGGAGGGACTCTGGTCCCAGCAGCAAAAGCCTCGGGTGGCGAGTTCACAGCTCCTGGACTGGTAATTCTAGAACACACACAGTTTTCCACAACACATTTTCAACATGTTATTGTCCAAATGCTGGAAAAAAAGGGTCCCCATATTCTGAGCCATGATGCTTTATTTTATCCGACAGCACAACACTTTGCAGCTTGAGGAAGGCCCCTCTTCAGTGCTACCCCCGGTGCTTACCTGGCCTCTCGGGCTGAATTTTTAAACAGAGCTGTCTTACGAAGTCTAAAGGCAGCTGAATGATTTCCTGTTAAGGTAAAAAAAGACAGTTATTTCAGCACAAAAATGAATACCCAGTTTGGGGGTCTTACCTTGGAATACCCAAGTTCAGTGGATGTTAACAGCACACTAAACTCTATAACCTCTGACTGACCCCTATACACGCAATAATTACTCCCCTGTGAAGCCAAGGACTAATTTAAGTAAATACACAAAAAAAAGAGCCTTTTCCGTGCAAGTGTAACGTGTATGAAGAAACCTGCATCATTTGGTCCTTCTCACAAGTGAAAGAGTCTCACCTCGCCCCATTCCACGTCTCACCCCCCACCCTTCCACAGCAGAACTGCGTGACTCAAGTTCCAGGTATCCGACACCCAGGTAACTGGATCTGGCCGCCAGAACAATAGAAGGAGTGTCACAGAAAGGCACTGCCTCTGAGTGCACAGAAACCTGGAACAGATTTCTCTTTTACAATCTGATCACCTCGTCTGCACAGAGCAGGACCTTTGTTCTGATCCGAATGCTGCTGGTCTGTGCATCTCGCTCGAGAAGGCCTGCAAACCCTAGGAACTCCCTCTACCGGCCGTCAGTGCCCCCCAGGACATGCCAGGGTTTACAAGGCACAAGCCATTTATTTCAAGAGTAAAACATTTACCCCATGGTGAACGTAGTTCTCCCCAAAGAACTGCTTCATGACATGCTTTCCAAAGTCTACAATGTTTTGCAGATGCTGTAGTATTTCCTCTGAAGTCTGCAAGACAGAATCATGGTAATCAGCTATGAAATAATGATAAACAACACTTAAGAACATGTACACATACTAGGCAGTGATTCAGCAAAGTGGCTTAATTGCACTGCCAAGTTTGGTAGGCCAGTGCACGCTGAAATTAAACACAGCCATGAAACATGTGCTATGTTTGTTCCCCTATGCTGTCTGAGAGGCTGGGATAACCAGGGAAAGGCCAGAAGGGATGATTCTTCTTGAGATTCAGGGGAAAAAGGACAGAGAAAATGAAAAAGGTGGAAAAATCATAGAATGGTTAGGGTGGGAAGGGACCTTAAAGATCATCTAGTTCCACCCCCCCTGCCATGGGCAGGGACACCTTCCACTAGGTCAGGTTGCTCAGAGCCACATCCAGCCTGGCCTTGAACACTTCCAGGGATGGGGCATCCACAGCTTCTCTGGGCAGCCTGTCCCAGTGCCTCACCACCCTCTCCGTGAAGAACTTCTTCCTGGTATCTAATCTAAACCTCCCCACTTTCAATTTAAGAAGAGGGGGAGACTACTCGAGATGTACTCTGTCTGACCATTGTTCACAGAACAGCTAGAGGAAGCATAACCGTCAGGCCAGACGCGCAGCACCTTACCAACAGGTGAAGTGCAGGGGAGGCTATGAGTGGTACAGACTACATCACCTGGAGATTCAGAAGAGAATGGTCACAGAGACTGAGCGTCATGACCACCCTCTGCATGAACAGGCACAGAATTTGCCATCTGTCCTGAATCCTGCCCCAGACAAAGAAAAATCTCACTACAGCATCATCTTCCATTAATTTTATGTGTCTGTAAGGAAACACCGAAGTTCTCCTACAAGACAAAACTGCAAAGCTAGACAGCAACAAAGCTAAACAAGTCCTGGAAGCGGGACAGGGACATGAGCGCAGTCTGACTCTGACAGACGTGCGCTCATTAAAGATTTACAACAGCATTATCCCGTTCCCAGCATGCTCTGCTTCTCCGCATGGTATTTTGTTGATAGGACAGACAAGCTACAAGCTCCCTTTGTGTCCCTTGGTAACACACAGCTTTTCTGGAAAAAACACTACCTCACCTACCACTGTACACTATAAGGCACTGAACAACACAGATTTACTCTTGGGGTTGAGTAACAGTGAAGGAAGAGAAAGTACAACACTCGTGTCCAAGTTAGAAAATCAGAGAGGAAAAAGAACATGAGCTGGAGGAAAAAAACCCAAACCAGAGCAGAGTAAGAGACAATAAAATGCTAGAAGAACACTCACATAATGACAGAGCCTAGAGACAGGAGGAAAGGCCATACCCAACACAAATAGTAAGTGTTTATAGGTAAAAGGAGACTGCCACAAGCCAGGCAACCGTATTTGTTTTACAATACCATCATAATAGGTAGATTTTCCCCCACCCGGAAGGGTTTGTTACCTAACAAACTTAGACGGGTTTGTTTCTGTAACACAGGTCTGCTAGGACTAGGCACCAGGTTTGATACTCTAGCGGGATTCGTTTTCCGGTCTGAAGCAGCAATTCTGTGGTGGTGCATTTCCACCCCTCTTAACTCCTGGACAGCTTTATGGCCTTAGAGATTCCCATCAAACCTCAGCCATTGTGCAGGGAGTTTGGTGGTTAACCTAAGCGCCCCTTATCATACCAAAGCACTCCTGCACTGCCAAGGTGGGGAATGGCTGAACTCAGGGTCAGTTGCCTGGTTATGGTGGGGGATGAGAGTGAAATAATTCATCCTCTGCCAGCCCTGAACCTTATCACAGTCTGGGTAGATGGGTACCAGCTGGGAATTCCAATGACCACCTGCCCCAGTTAAGGCCAGGATGCACAATTATTTATGCCTAGAGTCAGTTATCTCGCAACCCTATAAATAGTGGTTCCATGGATGACCCTTTCAGCTCTCCTGGACCGCAGCGGCTGTGCCCAGCATCTCCCTCGGAGTGGGACGCCGCTTGCGAACTCTCAACTTTGCGGGTTCAGAGGACCGCCGCTCAAGAGCGACAAAAGGGCGGTGGCCCTTGAGGCTTAACTCTGCGCCCGTTGAGAGAGGCACTGACATCCGACGTGAATATTTTCACCAAACTCAAGGGGAAATTTTAACAGGTACCTTCATACAAATATACGTATAGTCTATGTCTCTATTTCTATATCTGCGTGTGTGAGTGTGTGCGTGCAGCTGTATGTCAATAACTTTGTTAACCCTGTGATGAAGTTACTGTACTGATTTATTGAGAGTTAAGTCCTGCTGGGGAATTGTGTGATCTATTTGTGTGGCGTATCTGAATACTGTTGTTACTTTGATTTATTGCTGCTCCACACTGTTGCTGTCCCAAAGTTTCACACCAAGCACAAAACTCCACACACTATGATTGATCTCTTCCCCAATCCCTCAGGCATAAACCACTGACCACGTCTGGGACTCGGGGTGGATTCAGCCACACCTAGACTTCTCTTTTGAGGAGTTTAGACAGCAAGGGCGTCCACTCTGAACCTCGTGACCGGAGGAGAGGAATCTCCTTGCTCCTTTTCCTAGTCCATATCACAACAATCTAATCCTGCATTGATTCCCCTGACTCAGTAAATAATTTTTAATTCATGTACAAACTATTCTAACCCGTTGCTAATTCGATTTCACCATTGTATGCTTTTCCATGTCGAATAAGTAGTAGAGGGGACCTTGCCATCGAATTCTGTTAAGTCACACTTCTCAAAAATTCATATCAAAATAATAGCTTTTCCCCTAATATTTGTGACACTGATCTTTAAACAGCCTACACCACTCAGCATAGTCCCCGTTTCGTGACAGATACACCGTGCTGCAAGATGCAATAATGCTTTACAGAAAAGAGAGTCCCTGCAGTAACATACAGCACCACATACTGCTACTTCAGTACGCAAAGCACTGACCAAAACACCTGATCCTTTGGAGCAAGCAGGAAAGTATGGGTTTGCCATGGCACTTGAACAGCATCCCTATCACTCTGCAAAGGCCAGGGCGAACTGGCCATGCATACTGCACGTGGAGTCGTTTCACACAACGCCTCTCCCTGAATCCTGCTGAGCCAACAGAAGCAACCTACTGCTTGAGTCTTCGAAGAAAACATGCACTACAATGCCTGAGTAACTCCCTTGTTGCAGTCACTTGGTCTGAAGAAGCACAACAGGACGTGTGAGCAGGCCACCCACTGGGTAGGCAAAAGGCAGGTTTACAGCAGCGTTGCACCATCTGCGCTTCCCAGGGGCTGGCCATGCCCAGACCCATCAGAGAGGGGTGCCAGCAGCCCCAGCTCCTTCATCCTCACAACCAGAAGGCAGGAGACAGTGCTGGGCAAGTCCTTGTTGTGTCCCGTCCCACCCCAGTGCAGACCACAAACCCGCTGTAGCCACCTTCCCTTAGGTTTCACAGGTTCCAGGCTGGGGAGGAAGTTGCCTTTCAGAGGGGATCCCTCTCTGGGAATTTAAAAGATCAGTAGTTACAGTTAAGCACCTTCCTCACCTGATGAAGTGGGAAACAGCAATTCTGAGCACCTACTATAGCAAAAAACACAGTTTATTTACAGATTTCTGCCCTTTTAATGACAATGTAACGCTCTCTAACTCATACAAAGTTAACAGTGAGAAGGAATGGTACATCATCTTGTACAGTAACAGAAATCTCAGGCAATTCCCACTCACAGATTATTCTGACCTTGTTTGTTGATGTACACAGTACCCACAGGCTTTTTTTTTTAACAGATATACATATACACATACACATATCAGGAAATAAGCATTTTGGAAAAACAGGACAGTCACTGCTACTAGAATCATAGAATCACAGGATGGTGTGGGTTGGAAGGGACCTTAAAGATCATCCAGTTCCAACCCCCTGCCATGGGCAGGGACACCCTCCACTAGACCAGGTTGCTCCAAGCCTCATCCAGCCTGGCCTTGGACACAAGGGAACACATCAGGGATGGGGCATCCACAGCTTCTCCGGGCAACCTGTTCCAGTGCCTCCCCACCCTCTCCAGGAAGAATTTCTTCCTGATATCTAATCTAAACCTCCCCACTTTCAATTTAAACCCGTTACCCCTTGTCCTGTCACTCCCTGCCCTTCTAAAAAGTCCCCCCCGGCTTCCTTGTAGCCCATTCAGGTACTACTACTACTACACAAGGAAAGACTGGCTACTTAAAAAGATCGATACTTTAAAATCACAAATCCAGTTCATGACACCTGCTCAACTCCTTTGAAGAGCGAGTGCATTTGATGACTCTAAACAAGAAACAAAAACCAACTCACAGGCTACTGGAGCATCACCTTCAACGTTAAGAAGCACTAAGATGAAAAGCTCTTGAAGGATCTGCCACCACTGCCAGCCTGTTTTGCTGAACACTACAACTCCTCCAATAGGCTCTATACAATAAAAAGGCAAAAACCTCATTCGTAGAGAAGACTCATCTACCAAAATTAGCAACATGCAATTAAAATCATTCAACGAGTCCTGCCACTTGACTTTCTACTCAGGAAATACAAGCCCTGGAGTTACCTTAGTGACTGTAAGGGTTTTTCATTAAAACACGGAATTGTAACGCCATTTGCAAGGACACCACCGTCTGTAAACACGTTACCTAGTCCCAGGTTCATAACCAAACCATACAAACACAAGGCGGTGCCCAGGCTTCTCTCCCTCTTCCACTGGAGTTAAGCAGACTGCCACGCACGTGCCCGCACCTGGATTTCAGCAGGCGCTGTATCTGAGAGCGCTTCGCTTCAGCCGCTGCTTTCAGAGCCCTTTACGCCGCACGACTTCATGCAGCCACGTAACGCTTCACGTCCTAACTCATCTCGCCATAGTCAGGAACACAGATTACACCTAAACCAACATTTTCTCCTCTCCAGCTGTCACGTTGCTACATCCAAGTTTGTCCCAAACTCTGATTATCCAGGACCTGTTTACCACCCTGAACATTAAATATTTAGCCTTCCATTCTGCTCCAAGAAAAGCTGACCCTTAAAAAAAAATAAATCACCAGAATAATAGATTCCAATCACATAATCTTCTATTTAGAGGGCAAAGCCAAAGGAATTGGGTATCGAAGTCCACGCAGTCAGAAGGGAAGGCAAATGCACAATGCTGGAACTGGCTACATGCCAGCTCTCCCAAACATATAGCACTCCCACGTTAACAGGGGATCCTGCTCTGGTGATGTGCGTTTATCCACCTGGCCTCAGAGAGACACTGCTTAATGCGCTTCCAGGGGCTCACTCCACCACCGCGTGCCCCCACAAACAGCCTTTTTGCTTTTACAACAGTAAGAGAGAAGCGTGTCTCTCTAGGGCAACTCTGAACGGAAGATCCGCGAACCGGTCCTAAGCCCAAACCCTTGGTGCTGCCTCAGCTGCAGCCCACAGGGATACTTACTGCGCTCCATCTCTAGGCTAGGAAGGCTTCCAAGCAATTCTACTGATCTGATTACGCAGGGAAAAACATACCACTCAAGAACCCGAGCAGTTCAGTGAATAACCGAACAGCATGCCCAGGGGATGACTTTTTTCCTTGTGTTTCGCTATCCCAATCCAAAAAACTGCAGGCAGGCCACAGCAGCCCACAGGAGTATTATCAACATCAACGCTGTGGTGGGTAACTGAGAAGTCGCTTCCTTTGTGACTTTGTCACACTACATCTGTGTTTGACAAACCATTACTGTGCAGCAATTCCTTCTGCAAGCCCGACGAGAAGGGGAAAATAGCTGGTTCTCAGTGGTTTGTTGTCTTAAATGGCAACAGACTGACTTTTTAGAATCATAGAATGGTTTGGGTTGGAAAGGACCTTAAAGATCATCTAGTCCCAACCCCCCGGCCATGGGCAGGGACACCTTCCACTAGACCAGGTTGCTCCAAGCCTCATCCAGCCTGGCCTTGGACTCTTCCAGGGATCCACAGCTTCTCTGGGCAACCTGTCCCAGTGCCTCACCACCCTCTCCGGGAAGAATTTCTTCCTGATATCTAATCTAACCCTCCCACTTTCAATTTAAACCCCCTACCCCTTGTCCTGTCACTACAGGCCCTTGCAAAAAGTCCCCCCCCCGCTTCCTTGTAGGCCCCTTCAGGTACTGGAAGGCTGCAATGAGGTCTCCCTGGAGCCTTCTCTTCTCCAGGCTGAACAAGCCCAACTCTCTCAGCCTGTCCCCATGGCAGAGGTGCTCCAGCCCTCTGAGCATCTTTGTGGCCTCCTCTGGACTCACTCCAACCAGTCTATATCCTTCTGATGTTGGGGGCTCCACAGCTGGATGCAGCACTCCAGGTGGGGTCTCACAGAGCAGAGTAAAGGAGCAGAATCACCTCCCTCGACCTACTTAAACTTGTGGTCTCATTCTCCCCTGCTGTATTAAAAACTGAAGTAGGCACTGTTCTCCTGGGTTCTTCCCTGCTCTCATAAGAACTCTGAACATCGTTATCCTGACTAAAGAAGCACAGGATAAGTTTCTGAAATCCCACCACTATACGCAGATCAGAACATGACTTGAGCCGCACTTGAATTTTACCAGACTTTCTTTCCAGTAAAGCAGCAGGAGAAAGGCCATCAAATAACTTGTATGTACACTGTGCTCATGGGCTTTACCCTCCTCTGCCTTCCTCTTACCTGCTTTGGAGGCTTCTCTCTTGCCCCTTGTTATCTGAACACGTTTCACATCCATCCTCCTGATTTAAAGGAAAACACCCTTCCTATACACTTACTTCCAGGAAAAAAAGACACGAAGATGAGTGTAAAGTAAGCCCTTCCCCCAGTTCCCAGCACAGCCACACTGCTGCCTCTGTGATGCCACTGAACCTCACAAAGCTAGGGCTCAGCAGCTGCCCTAACCCGGCCGTTCCCCCACTCTCAGGTCACACACCCTAAAGGCTGCTCACGAGGTTGAGGAAACACAGCTTGAACCTCCTGCTCTCTGCGCTCTCTTTTCCTTGCATCACTGTGTTCTCTCGCTCTGCTTCCCTCTGCCACAGTCCAAGAAGCTGATACAGAAGCACCACGTTCTGTTTGCGATAGACAGGACACTAAAATCACTCATTAGGGCTGTTCTGTGAATATTCCCTATCTTCGTCCAAATTCCCTGGCTTTTTGGCTACGGAACAGGTAGTCCACAGCAGACCTTTATCAGTCCTGCAGGGTTCCTCTTCTGTCCCACAGCCAGTAAAACTGTCAATTCTTCCTCAGCATCACCCCTCTCCCGTACATCAACGTGCAACATCCACACTTTCTCCACCACCACAGCTCTCCTTACAGGAAGCTGAACCTTCTGCCCCGCACAAAGGCCTGGCCATCAGCACTCACATCCTCTTAGTTACGTAAGAGAACCTCAGATTTCCTCCTGTTGCCACAACTCCGAAACGCAGGCACATTGCAAAACAACTCCTCGTTCTTACCCCTGGCAGCACAGCTCCTCCATGGGTTCCCCGCTTCCCCTCGGGGTGGCTATGAGCTTACCTGCGGGCTTTTATCAATCTTACCTTATTCTGGTTTGGGGGGGACTTCAGAAACCGCAGCACGACGCAGCGCTGCAGAAAGATAAGAAAGGAGATGGGTTGGTTAGCACCTAAATACATCGTCCTTTGTAAACAGCAAAATGGTCTGATTGCCCGACCTACCCGAGAAACTAAGGAGAGAAAAGAGAAACCAACCAACAAAAAAAAAGGCAATTTAGGCATTTGAAATGGTTATTTACTTCCAAAAAGTAAACCTATAGTACAGGGACAAATACAGCAGGTTTCCACATGTTTTACTCTTAAAAAAAAAAAAAAAAAAAATCACTAATTTGCCATTTTTACAACTCTCACATTCTGTAACAATCCAAAAACCTATTTTCAGAGTACACAGATTCTGAAAACATCCTCAGCCTTGAGTTCAGTACAAATACTTTGTAGATGTCCTAAGTAAATGAAACCTCTCTCCTTGAGCCTGTTGGTGTCCTCCCTCACAGAAGTCACCTGATGCATCATCTCTCAATCAAATCTTGCTGAAATTAACAAGCACACTTGCCAAACTGACTTTTTAGATGAAAACTGAGTTTTGACATAGTATTAAGGAACCTGTAGCCCTATTATAGGCAAGGCAACGCATAGCCCTTCCTCAGATTACTCAGTCTAAATAGCTGATCCTCAAGATATTTACCCTCACCAATGCACTTCGGCCTATTCAGATAAGATTGGGCACCGCGACCGGTGGAGGCCAACAGCTGTTTCCTGGAGTTACCTCTTTGTCACTCAGTGTGTCCCCATTTGGGCCTTACACCAAAAAGGGGTAAATTTGCCTTAAAGCACCACCAAAAAAGCACTGACACTCACATTCCCCGTCACAAAATGTCGTAGTGACACCTCAGGTTGATGGACTCTAAGCTTTTTCCCTACCAAATAACTTGCCATTAAAAATCCTCCCAGAGCACGACAGCACCAGAGATACTCTGTATTTCAGGGCTGAAAGCTGTCTCTGGACACAGCTGCAGTTGTCTTTAATCACTGAGCGGTAGAGAAAGAGCAGGAGGAGAAAAGCAACACAGGTGACAGCGTCTAATCCAAACCACTGCCAAAAGAAGGCCTGGATTCAGCCGTTGCTGGTGGAACCCAGAAACAGCCCCTTCGGTATGGGAAAAGTCTTGAGCCAGCACAAACCTCATAGTTCACCCACATCTGGTAAAAAACTCTCAGATAAAAGGATACTTTCATAGACTCACAGAATGGTTGGGGTTGGGAGGGACCTTAAAGCCCATCTAGTTCCAACCCCCCTGCCACGGGCAGGGACACCTTCCACTAGACCAGGTTGCTCCAAGCCTCATCCAGCCTGGCCTTGAACACATCAGGGATGGGACATCCACAGCTTCTCCAGGCAACCTGTCCCAGTTTGCCAATTACTTGACAAACTTTGCTAAATACTGATTCACCTTATCCTGCGAGATCTAAACAGCACGAGAGTTATAGCAACAAAGAGCTGTTAATCAGTCCCCAGCCAATGAGCTTCCAAGCCCCGCTCTGGAAAGGCGTTTGCGCTCACAGGATGCCTACAGTTCCGGCTCCTTACCCACTCAGCACTGAAGGGGCCTGCGAGCACCCAAGGGCCCACACGATACACAGCAGAACACCACCGTGCTTTTTGAACCATGCCAAGCACAACTTTCCGGTCAAAGATGCGCTGCGACCAGCCGGCCCGCAGGGTGGCTTGGGAAGGGGAAGTTTTTGGCCAGATACGTCCCTTGGTGTGGTTCAACACACCACTGCACAAATTCACCAGCACAGCACACAAGATGCCAACTGCTTTGGGGTTGGCACCACTGCAACACTGGGCCGTGTTTTCCATGCTACTGCCTTACTGAGTCACTCGGCTAATTCTTTACTTGGAAATACTGTGGGTGGTTGTTGCCACGAGGGTTTTTTGTCACTTATCCTAAATGCCTTCGATTTTTTAAAATATTTACAGCTTGAACATCAAAGATGTTACATGCTTATCTGGACGCAAAAGAATGGCCCAATGCATAAGAGAACAGGTTTCCTGAGAGGCTGTCACTGCTAAGAATCAGAACTAGCTCCTAATGCTCCCTACATTCCATTCTCTACATAAACCTCTAAAGCCCCTCCACTGCTTAACACCTTCTTTCTGTCAATGCACTGTTAGCAAAGCGCTGAGTTAATCAGAGCACAGTCCCACACAGACCACAAGATGAAAACGGGCTGCCAGATCAAGGAGAGAAAAAGCAGCACCGCCTGGAGGAAGGCAGATGGAACACACGGAACGCTGAGGCTTCACATCTTTCCACGAAGCATGGCAAGCTAGAAACATCGTGAATTCAAAGGAAGAATTCTGTCTCCAACCGTTTTTCCGTGCCCGGCAGCCCCTTCTCTGCACATATGTCCAGTATCCAGGTAGCCACCAAGTACTGTGACCAGAAAAGCCATCAGAGTATCACACACCACTGCTCTTACTCTCCACATAACAAATGTACGTGTGACTCTCACGTGAGAGCACAGCAGTTTGGTTACCAGTAACAAAACACCTCCTTACTGGTGCCCAGGACCAAACCAGGGCTACAACAAAAACCATTTCCAGCTGTTACAGAGAACTCCAAACAAAAGATAGCAGCAAGGGTACGGAAACTTGTACATCCCCAATCCTTGGCTGCTGAGATGATGCAATCAGGAGCTGTGTTCTGGGGGAGCACTATGTCGAGGCACTGTGTTTTCAGACTCCAGCCTTAGCCTCGAAGTCCCACCAAGGTAAATTAGCACCCTATTGTGAAACAATTGTTTGGGTTAAATCATAACCGGAATTTGACAGGTGCCATGGCAAGAAGCTGGGGGGGAGGTGGGGGGGGAGGGGGTCGGGCTGCGAAAACGTACTCAAGTCACTGGCATTGAAGAAAGATGGGAATGGGTACACATGACGCTCACCCTAACGTATCCGGGGAAAAAGGTGTCACTGGTCTTAGTCCCCAGGCAAGTTACCTGTAAGAACTGCTCTTCTCCAAAGCAGGTGCTACAGCTATCATTTTAATGTGACCTAGTGAAATCCAAAACCAGAGTAATCCTCGGTAGCTAGGCCAAAACACGACTGGCAGTAACGCAGGCACTTTGGATTAGGCAGCAGTGTTATGAAACCAGGATAAAATCTAACCTTTCTTTCTTTACAGCTCCATGTTTGTTACCGGCCTCACACTTTTCCAAAAGGTCTTCTAAATTTCACTGTCATCAGACAAAGCTACCACGCAGGCCTCCTGAACTGGAGGGCTTTCACAAGTTAAACGCAACTGGGGCCAATCTATCCTCTCCGTATCGCCCTTCAGAGAAAAACCTCACTTGCATCCCTGTTAACAAAATCTGTGTAAGAGCTGGTGCCACTGAAAAAAATAGGAACATTTTTAATAAAAACAGGCTCAAATGCTAGTAAAACTGTTTAGAAGTACAGAAAGATGTGTGTTTTCTGCTGTTACCCCCTCAGCTCACAGAGTTTTAAAATAAGCTTCTATAGGAAGAACCAGCCTATCCAAACACAAAGCCGGGGAAACACCACTTCAGCGTCTGCTTTTCCAGACAGGCAGGTTCACAGCACGCCTTAGCTGCGCTGTCTAGAGGCAACGCGTTACTCTAAGGTCTAGTTCTGCAGCTACCCAGCGTCGCCTGGGGAGATTCTCATCCGGGTGATTACCGGCTGGCGTTGGCGTATGCAACAGCTACTGCTAGAAACCAAGGCACTGGGAAGTAACTTTTTAAGTCCCAAAAGGAAGCCCACCCCTCTTCCCACCCCCTCATCTCCCTCGCTCCAGTCTCAAACTGTCGTACCTGAAGACTCGCCCGTACTTCCATAAGCACTCCACACAACTTACACCACCTTACCCACCTGTCTACTATATGCCATCCTCAGCACGCTGGGAGAGGCACGCGACAGACAAGCAGCACAAGAAAACCCACGCTTGGGCTGCAGTTGGCCGTATGAAAGTCACGAGTTGTAAACAGCAAGGGGGAAAACACTCAAAGATTGGGAGCAAACCTTTCCACCACTGGGGCAAACATTTGCAGACGCCACCACCAACGGCCACCCAAGGGGATGAAGATAAGAAGTCTGCCGCTTTTAGAAGGAATGGTGCCTGGGTTTCTTCACACGGTAAAAACTGGTTGTTGAATTCATTGTCTTTTGCTGAGCCCAGAGCTATCGGGAGCCCATCGAACACGGCTCTAAGCACGCAAAACCTACCCACTGCAGCTGATCAGCGCAACCTCACAGCAGTGGATTCGCGGCAGTGTACACCAGTGACACCTACAAATGTGCATTCTATCTAAAGGTCAGTCAGAGGTAGGAGGGGGTAGATTACACCAAACTACTAGTCAGGCCCTACTTGAACATAGTGATGTGCAGGTAGTAATTAATGACAGTTTCCAAGGTACTAAATACAAACTAGGGAACGATTTTGCTGGCATTCAGCTACTTCTGCAGCTGCACACTGGAGCTACAGGCAGTATGTGCCAACTGAAAACATTATTATGACACAAAAAACCCAAATGTACATTCTACAAACGCTTCAATTCCAAGTCTACTTTGAGGGTTTTAAGCGGAAAACGGTGGCTTTCTCTTCAGAAGACACCATGGATATGGAGAATGGCTTGAGAGCAGTCCTGAGGACAA
>NW_010224736.1:0-1456 GCF_000690775.1 Eurypyga helias
TTGTTGAATCTCATGAGGTTCACATCCTCATGGAATTTCACCTCCATCCCCACCAATTGCTTCCCTTCATCACGGCTTTCCCGTGTTTCAGAAACAAAGGAAAGCTCCTGTGTGACAAGGCTGGGGGTAGGCGAGCCCCAGGTGCCTCCCATATTCAAGGTCTTTGAAGGATGAAATGGGAATGAGGAAGCAAGAGGCACCATCAGAATAGGAGAAAACCAAACCACCTCGGGGTTCCTGCTGCTCCAACCCAGCGGAACAATCCTTCACGGCCTCGGATCCGATGAGGTTTGGATTTGGGTTACAAGGAGCAGATTTCAAGGAAAGACAAATCCCTGTAACCCAAGGCTGGCTCACTGATATGGAATCTCTGTGCCTTCTGCCTAATATGAGCTGCTCAATTGCAACTGGAAAGAACAATCATCCAAAAAACCTCTGCCATTTTGCAAAGAAGAGGGAAAATAAGCAACTTACCATGCCCCTCTCTGAGCTAAACACATTTGAGAGACTCCATGCACAGATAAGTATATTCAGAGATTTTCTGAATCTCTAATTACCTTCAGTGCTAAAAAAAAAAAACCCCAAACTAGAATACCCCACTCCACAACACCCACAAACAAAATTTCCCAGAATTTCCCAACCTGCCTCCGGATCCTGGACCCCTGCTCCTCCACCGAATTCATACAACATGCAAGTTATAAAATAAGCAGCTGACTGGATTTTACATCATGGCCACATCATGGCACCAGTCATGGACCTTATCAGTTCCCACAAGGCCATCGCACCACCATCGATGAGATCTTTTAAACATTCTAGTGGAAAAGAAGAGGAATTGGGAAAATCGGTAATTCTGTGCAAGCAGAAGGAAAGGAAGTCCCCTCCTCATAATGCTTCTGCTCTAATAACAATAAATTAAGGGACGGGGAAGCAAACGAGCCCTGGGGAAGCACAAGGGGACGGGGAACCCTGTGGGGTCAGTGTTCAACACCACGCGAGCAGGTCCATCACAGCACAGAGCTGGGCATCATCCGTGACAGGACAGATGACTTTTCCAGGACCGCAGTGCCTGCCTCTGGCTTCCTCCGTATTTAAATATACCAATACAAGAGCTGCAGCTGTTTGCCATAAGCAGCATTTCCCATGTCCTAGCTACTTGTTGGCCTTCTGCTTGGGAAAGAAGGAAACAGCCCAGCATTGTATCCTACCCTCGCCTATTTTATAGACAGGTTTTTGACCCAGGACTGAATCAGCTGTCAAAGCTTTCCTGTCCTCTGGGGCTGGACACAGTGTCCTCTTTAGCTCCTGGCCCTGGGGACTGGACATGGTCCAGACAGAGGGTGTCCAACCAGCAAAGTGACTGCCTTTTGGAGAAGTGATTCTCACTGCAAGCAGAGGGTCCATCCGAATTAAACCCAGCTCCCTGGGACACTGGGTTTAATTTTAATTTTTAAAAATT
>NW_010224737.1:0-8627 GCF_000690775.1 Eurypyga helias
GCCGTGTCCGCCCTCGAGGTCACTGACCCTGAGCTGAAGGGGAGGGGGCAGGAAGCCTTGCTCCTGGCTTTCAGGAGGAGGCTTCCCTCGCTGTGCGGTTCCTGAGCTTAAGCCCTTACGATTTGGCTACTCTCGCGTTTGTTTATGGTTTCTTATCGTTTGGGTTTTTTATTGTTTTAAGAGCAGATCTTACCTCCGGGGCTTACAGGCAGTTTCACGGGTACAATACTGCAATGTTCCGGTCGTCAGCCACTGCAGGGGAGGGTTTAAATCCAAACAAAACCCTGCTGTCATTTACAAAAGAAAAACAACATAGGTTAACGGTTTTTCTGTGATCTTTCAAAACGTCTTAACAGCTTTAGCGTTTAAAATATACTGTCCTTTTGGACAAGGTCAGAAGCGGTAAAACAGATCTAAAAATTGAAGCCTGCCCGGGCTTCTGGTCCTCTGCGTTTGGCATTAGTTTATGATGGAGGTAGTTGCTACGCTTGCGTATGTGGTGGCTAGAGAACCCTATGTTCATGTTTTTTTTGTCTAAGAAGAAGTCCTGTTTAGTAAGTATTGCAAAAGAAATTCTCGTCTCTAATAAATTATTTTGAAAGATGCCCTTCTGGGTAATTGTGGTTTTGAAATGTTGTTACGTTGTCTTTAGATAGTCCCCATATTTGTTTTGAAACGTGAGATAAAACAAGTCTCATGAGGTAGAAAGAGCAAGCAGGTCTCCTTTTGTTGTTTGTTTTTGTTCAGCATGTAAAATCCCTAGGAAAGAAATGCAGGTCAGACCTGCTTTGCGGAAGGTATCCAGAAGCACAGGAAGGTTTCACTAACATCATCTTGTGTTGGACAGGACTGCCTCTGATAAAAGGCAAAATGGCTTTCAGCAAAGGATACCGTGTCTATCACAAGCTGGATCCACTTCCATTCAGTGTGATAGTGGAAACCAGGAACAGAGAAGAATGTCTCATGTTTGAATCCGGAGCTGTGGCTGTTCTCTGTAAGTCAATATGTTTTGATAACTACAATGTAAGGAGTTGGCAGAGTTGACATTGTGAGCTGCTTATTTATGGAATATAAAGAAGCAACTATGCTGTTTTCTTATTTGCTAATGGAGAGGTTTCTGCTTTTAAAAAAAATCAGAAAAAAAATGTGTATCTTCCCCTGTCGAGAGACGATTTTACATATTTCATTACATCTCATCATGCATATACATTTTCATGTATACTGAGTTTCCTTAATAGCTTCCAACATCTGCTTATTACTTGGGTTCTGAACAACCTTATCCTTTTGAATACATGGTAACTCATTGAAAAGTGAATTCTCTATGTTGTATTTCATAATAAAAAAAACCCCATCTATATTCTTAAATGGCATATTATCTTTGTTTGTTTTTTTAATTTAATTTTGTATTATGTTTTTTTATGGCTTTTTGATTTTTTTAGCTTTATTTTGTCCCTGTATTTTTAAACTATCTTGAGACTCTGTATTGATTTGTCTTGTAATAAAATGGGTAATATTTGGAGCAAGGTGTCTTGCATTGCAAACTTATTTTTACATGTTTTCAGTGACAAATACATTAAATGTTTCCCCTAAATTCTTTTTGTGGGCACCTGCCCCCATTTTTTAAGTCATAGTTGAAGGAGGACACTAAAATGAGAAATGCAGAAGAGATCCATGAAGCCTAGAGAGAGGGTTTAAAAAAGTGGTTTGGTTTGTATTTTTCAGAAAGTCTGAGCACCTGGTTGAACAGTGTTTCTAGGCTTGTTTTTGACTCTCTTATAGAAAGCTTTCTTACCATGGAAGTTGGTTTTTTTTTTTTAGTCAGTAAGTTTTGATTAATCCATTCTGATGCCTATTTGCAGTTTTCTAGCCTAGCTATTGTGACTACTCGATTAGAAAATGGGAGATTTGATTCACTGCCTGACATGTGAGTAGACTCAGCCTACCTTCTGGGAGGATACTTTGGCTGTGAGACTGTGGAGTAGGGTGGATGGGGAGTCTCTAAAAAAAACTCCGAGTTAGAAATATGATTTCCGAAGAAGAGTGGGACTTGAGATAAGTTTCCTTTCTTTGGTATTTGCAGTTGGCTGTCATACGTGAGTGTGCTAATTGGCAGGGGTGTGGTCTCTTTGAGGCACCTGACTGTCCCTGTGTCCTGTGTGAGGTATCTGGAAGTCGGCCATAGTCACCTGTGCCGGACAGGCTGTGTGAGCAAGGGCTCTCCAGCATACAGCTTAATCCTCATCTTCAGTGCGTGGTTAGAACAAGCTGCTGTTAGCTGGTCGAAGGTTAGCAATGGGACATGCCTGTATGACTGACATTACAGCTGCAGGTGTGTGGTGATCCAGGTGAAAAACAATAAGTGCTTTTCTCCTATTTTTGCAAATTGTTTTTTTTCTTCTGATACAGTTTCTTCTTACTACATATTTAGGTAATCTCATTGACTTTGCCAGCAGTATTTGAAAGTCATTGTTTAGCGTGGATTGGGTTGGGAATAAGTGTCCAGTGATAAAGCTAGTGAACAGATTTAGTGAAATCCCTAATACAGAGGGAAAAATGCTTTGAGGATTCATGGAAAACTTTATTTTAGCATGTATTTAGTAATTACTGACATGCTTAAGCTACTTAAGGAGCAGTGTATTAAAAATTATTTATTCCTGAAAGTTAGGCTGTAAAGGACAGTAAGTTAGTTGGTTTTTGTCCTGTGGTACGCTGCAGGCACCTGGATTAACTTTCTTCTCTGAAAATTAAAAACCCTACCGAAGCTCCTGCCGTCTGCTATGCCTTGTATTGTTACCAAACAGAGGAGGTGGAACCTGAAGGAAGTTTGAAAGCCTCTCCTTTGGGGTTCTGTACTTAGTAATGAGATGTTATGAATCTGTAAAGGTCTGCCCCTGGAATTCTAATTGGTAGGTTACAACATAGCAAACATTCATATTTAGCTGGAAGTAGTTACTCTGAATATTGTTCTCAGTATTCTTAACCAGGGAACTGCTTACTCTTTTTCTGTCTGGTAAATGGGCATATTTTCCTGATGTTCATTTAGCTTTTTTTTTTTTTTTTTGGCATTTTGCTTTAATTCTCTTTGTGCACCTAACTCTCTAGGTACTGAAACATGATTCTTTTGATAATGGTTGAAAGACCACAATCATACCCTTGAACTGACAGCAGAAAAAGCACTAGGGTTCCTTAGTTTAGGGTTTTGGGTTTTTTTCTTCATTTTTCAGTTTGCTGTTTGCTTCTGGTCTCTATTCTTTTTACCATATGTTTAAAGGAGTACAAATATTAGAGCTTGGGTAAGATTGTAAAGTATTATTTCTCCATCTCTCTAGTTATGCCACAGAAACCAGTCAGAAGATTCTAGTCTGTAGCCTTATAGACTTCTGGATATCGGTAAAAATCTAATCGGCAAAGTTAATGAAAGACTGGCTCTTGTGGAAGATTCCCGAGATGTTTGTAAAATCTCTGTGAATAGATAGAAAAACGAACAGATCAAGTATATATCAATTTAAATCCAGAACAGAATTGCTTTAAACTGTTAAAAACTCCCATTTTTTGCTGATGGTGCTAACACTTTGTAGACTCTACAAAAATTGTCAATGCTGATCTCAAACTGTTAGACATTTTTCCAAAAAGTTTACCAAATATTGAAGATAAAGTATTCAGCCTTATACCTGATGATAGCTCTTACCAGTATGAAGAGTGTGTTACATAGGCACAGCCTAGTGAAGCACACTACCATTAAAAGTGATTCGTGAGGTTCGGTTGTGAGAGCCTTAATGAACTGCATCTTTTGGGGTATCCTTGCACAGAAATTTGGATTTGAATTGGTCTAAGAGAAAGGAATGAAAGCTTACTGATCCTTTAAATGTCATCTTAAAGGAAGTACATCTGTCATTTTGCTGAGGGAAGGATAACGGTATTAATCTTCATCCCCTTTGCATGCAATGAAGCATCGCAAGATGATTCAGAGGGTTTAGATAGGCCTCTGTATGAAATGCTGTGGAAGTAGTATGTGCTGTGGTGGGTTTTTCTTGGTGGTTTTTTTTTTGGTGCTTGATTTATGTACACTGAATCTGTTACTCAAGTCAACAAAATAAGATGGAAGAAGGGATAGTTCACAGAGGTGGTTGTTGCGTAATCATTCAGTCCTAAAGTAGAAGCAGCCCAAACCACGCTTCTGCTGGAAGCGTTCTATGTACTGCTTGTAATGTGGATTAGCTGATGTTACTGTGACCAAAACACCTGAGAAATACTTTGCTTGCCTTTATATATGTAACACCCCGTATCGACTCACTCCTAGTACTGGGTTAGCCCAAGATACTGAAGTCTGAGGGGATCCTGCCAACTTGATTCTTAAGGCCTTGTGAGAACATTTAGCTTTAAATGTCCGCAGCTTCACTGCTGGTTTGTTTAGAATTTAGTGGGAGGATGTCATAGATCTGGGTTTTTTTTCTTATTTGATGTATAAAACAGACAGTATATTTATCCTTTGAAATAGAATTCCTGAGTGAGGTATCTTACCTGCAAAGGTTTCATTGACTGAGCAGGAGGGTGTTCTCCCTCCCTTGTTTGTTCCTCTCTGAGTCACAACGAAACGAGTGGGAAGCTGTCTTTACTCCTGTCGTCTGGGAAAATGCTGAGCCCTGAGTGGAAAGAGCAGGAGCTTTGTGCGCATCCCTCGCTTCAGTCTTGCAGTGAAGCTGAGAAGGGAGCGGGTGTGAACGGGAAGAGGCGCTATGCCCACCCTGAGCTATCTGTAGAGCTGGGTAACGTACGAGCTGTCATAACCTGTGTGCGGCAGGCATCCTGGTGTCCATAGTCATGTGTAGCAATGGTGCTCTGTCACCCATTCACATTCCGCTTCTTGTTAGAAAGAAAATTCTTCCCCAGCTGCATCCTTGGGGCAGGAGGGAAGCAGGTATGCTGTTATATATCTACAGTAGCAGATGGAATATAATAATTTTGCCAGAGATTTTAAGTTGGTGTGCTGCTTGAGGAAACTTGGACACCCAGAAAAGAAACATAATGACAGATAACTTTTGATGAGTACCTGCCCGATGTACATAGTTACTAAGGAGGGTAACATTCTGTATGCTCACAACCAGAGTTTTTTTCCTTCAGTGTTTGCTGCCACCAATAATAAACTGCCACTGTGTATCCCCCCTCCAATAATGTTTATGCAGAGTTTTGAGTGGGACCGCATCCCCTTAACTAGGGAAGGAGAATATTTCAAAATAAATTACTACATTCTGTTTTTCATGATGGGATCTTATGAAGTAAACTTCATATAAATGTTTTTTCTGGTTTATGTACATATATAAAGGTGCAATAAAAGAATTAAAATTCTTCAAGCAGTAATCTATCCTCTGGAAAGAATGTCTTTGTATTAGAGAGTAATTTCAAATACAGGCTGTGTCAGAAACAATTTTTGAATGTGTTTTGATGTAATATTAGACTCATCTGAAGCCAGACTGAAGGGGCTGGGATGCAAAGGCAAACAGCAATCTCACCTTCCTGTCTTTATTATTGTTTTGACTAAGTGTCATCTTTCAGACTACGCCTTCCTGTTAAACAATGCCTTAAAACGCTTAAGCTGCAGGGAAGCAACAGCTCCAGTGGATGCCAAGGCCAGCTGTGCCGGTGGAGGAGGCTGTAACCTGTTCTCCTGTCATCAGGTGCCTTTCCTAGGATTCTGCCAGAATTCACTGTCCCTTCAAATCTGCTGGGAAGATGTTCCACTCATTGCTTTCCAGGCATTTTCAGCAGAATCATGTGGTTTAATGAAGACCATGTATGCCAGCCTAGCACACTTTGAAAAGTAGAAGTACAGTAAGAATCTTCCCAGGAGGTTGGTGGAGGCAGTGACTCTTGCCTGGAGGACTATGACCCCTTTGAATGGCATAACGGATCTGCAAGAATTTGATCCACAGCTCGGGAAATATTAAAAAGAAATTAAACCAGAATCTGAGGGCTTTTTGCTTCTTAAGGTAGTCTGGCTTTACAGCAACAGTAAAGACTATTCTGTATGTGTGGCACAGTCCTATGCATGATTTTAACAAGGAATTTCACTGGCAACAAATATTTCTCTTTCCACATGTTCCCTTTTCAATTCAGTAAATTTTAATTTCTGTGGTAGCACACATGATAGCAAAAGTCTTGGTTTTGCCCCACGGGACATGCAATGAATGATAGCTGTCTGTTAAGAAGCCTAGTTAGTTTGCATACTTCTGGAGTTACTCAGACATAATTTAGAAAAACTAATTAACATTTGTACATTTCAGAGAATTTTGTAGGTTTTTGTATGCTAGCGTGTATTTATATTGAAAATTTTGTAGTTTTGTGAATTGACTTGATACAGGCAAAAATTGCAGCAGTTGACTTTGATATAAAGGAATTATTTTAATCAAAGCATTCAGCAATAGAAGAAAATCTTTGTGGAATATTGGTGCTATAAAGTTTTGTTCTCAATGGAGAACAGGTAACTGGGTCAGAAAGGCCAGATCTGATGGAAAGGGAGTGCTTGTAGGCTGTTCCATAGGTCAGTGTTGTTTTCACACTTTTGTTTCTCAGTTTGGTTTTTTTCCCCCTCATCAGTGGTGTTAGGCGATACGATGCATTTTTGTGAAGTAAATTTGCATAGTATTGAAAAATAGTGTGAAGGCAACCAAGTCCTTTTATTTGCTCCTCTGTTACAATTACTTTTTTTAATTCTTATTCCAAACTGTGGGGTTTTTTTCTGGTGTGTAGTATTTAAATATGATTGCTAACATCTAGATATGTCTGGGATTGGTTTTTTCTTTTTTTCATTGCTGGGTAGTAGTGGTTTGTTATTTGGGGGTTCCTCCCCATTGTCTTAAGATATGTGTTGATTATGGCGACATGTAAAAGTCTTAGTGATGTGAATAATGGTACTTCAGAATTTGAATTAGCAAATAGGATGAGGTTTATTTCTACTCTATTAATTCAAAACAAATATCATACGAATTATGGCCGATTCAAATCTGGCTGTCGTCCAGTTTTTTGTGCACCTATTGATGTCAGCAAAGTATCTAAAGTAATAAAATGGTTCTTCATTTGGTAGATTTATAAATTAAAATGGTGACTCCACTCCGATTTTAAGGTCACCTATGCAGTAATATTAGAGTGTTAGCTTTGATTTAAATAAATGTCCTAACTTGAAAAAAGCTTGAAAACCTCGATCTTAAAACTTCCAAAACAAATAGTGTAAGAACAGTTCATAAGTTTTTAAGATTTTAGACTTTTTAAAGTGACAGTAGCCTGAACTTTTTCTTTTCTAACTTAAATGAGAGAACTTGTTTCTGAAGGAACTGCACGTAATTTTAGGAGCGTGTCTTTGTTCCTAGTTCAGTGTCCAATGCTCTAGCTGGGAGTCATACGAACTTACAGTGTGCCATCATGGCACCTTGTGAACACACCAAGAAGAGAATGTAACCGTAGAAAGTCTAAATGATAACTTCTAACGTGATCTTAGCTTTATAACTGTTAATGTTGCAAAGCTAATTTCTAGTCTGGAATTAAGCAGAATACACGTTGAATTAAGTTGTCCTGAAGACAGGATTTTTAATGGAATTCCATTTGTAAGAGGGCTGACATAATCCCTTTGAAATAATTTAATCAGTCACTTTTCTTAAATGAGTCAGTGATTGATAAGGTGTGATTATTACAGATGCACAATTGTGATTTAACTTGGAAGAAATGAGATGTTAACATTTAAGAATACTATGACCTGTTAATTTTTAATAAAGATTGACTTAAAATAATCTTATTCTTTTTCTCTTGACACTGCAAATAAGGCTTGCTGGCTTCCTGCAAGAATACATTACAACTTGACCTGAAAACCACATTAAAAGTGTTGTGTGGTTTCTTTTCTATTAGAGAGTCATTATTTCTGTTTTAAAAATTAATCATCTTAAATCTAATTAATGCAGTGGGTTATGCAGAAGCTGCATTTAATTTCCTGTCTGCTTAACATCTGAACTGAGGCAAAGTAATAGAAGAAATACTGCCTCGTAATGTTTTGTATCCGTCCTTATACAGACACATGTATGTTTGCATTGTCTACTGTTTAGTGCTCCTCTACAGTATAACTTAAAATATGTTAAGTCCAGTGTTACGGATGAAAGTTGTCATTCTATCTGGTAATTTCTGTCTTTAGAAGTTGAATGTCTTAATTAGTTCTCAGTAGCGAGTGACAACCTTTTATATGTTTTTCAGACACCCTTAATTGTGTTTGCTTACTTCCAGCTATTTAAAGATGAATGTGCTGGGTTCAATCAGGAAAGAGTTAACTCCCTTTACCGTGGCTGCTAGGAAGCTGTTCCTGGATGCAGAGAGCAGCACTGATAAGTCCTTAGCTG
Organism: Eurypyga helias; assembly: GCF_000690775.1. Classification (NCBI taxonomy): domain Eukaryota; kingdom Metazoa; phylum Chordata; class Aves; order Eurypygiformes; family Eurypygidae; genus Eurypyga; species Eurypyga helias. Next base: position 8,379 of record NW_010224737.1, read on the forward strand.
GTGCTGGGGAATGCCTGCACTGAATTCAAGGTCTTTCTCCGCTTCTGATCCTGCAGCTGTGTTCCCAGCTCTCGCTGTCTCGGCACAGGCAGTGTAGGGGGCACACAGTTCAGGCACCTGACCCCAACTGACCAAGGGAGTATTTCATTCCATAATACGTCATGCTCGCGGCAGAGGCGAGGAGGGGGTCCAGGACCTACTACTCTCTCTTACTCTTTCAGTCTTTTACTTCCGTACACTTGCTGACAC
>NW_010224738.1:0-732 GCF_000690775.1 Eurypyga helias
GCAGAGCGGGGTGGCTGATGAAGCTCACAAAGGGAGAGCAGCAGCAGCTTGTGCTAACGAGAGATTTCCTTCTGGAGCATGCTGCCAAGAGAAGGCTTTGCAGACAAAGGGAGAGCAATGCCAAGGCAGATCCCTGGGCAACAGCTGCTGCTGTCAGAGAGGAGATGGGAGGTCAGAAGGTAGTGCAGAATGGTTTACAGCAGAAATGCAGCTTCTGGGGGAGAACCACCTATTCCCTAACTACTGCATGTTTAGGCCAACAACATCCTCAGGCTCTGCCTGAAAGCCCCTGGTTAACAATTCCCCTTCATAAGGAGAAGGATTAAGAGTCATACCAAACTAGGAAGCTTTGATCCAGACTTCCTTGTAAGCAGGTACATTACAAACCTGACATCAGTAGAAGTTTGAAGCCTAGCATCCCACAGTAAACCTCCATCTGTCTTTTGGTACCATGGTTTGTAGTTGAAGACATAATATCTTGTCATATCTCTAAGATATCTTAAGCATGAAAGAATCAAATGACTGCTAAGGGCTGAGCGACCCGGGAAGCCATCGCCCACATTCTACCTGTGTTTTCTCGGAGGACAGCCTCATCGCTTCCATGAGCTTCTCCATCTGGTGACCCTGCTCCAGCGCGTTGCGCAGCACATCCTCCGTGCTGACGAGCCTGCAGCCGGTTCCGACTCTGATGAGGGGTCGATCAGGGAGTATCGCCTCTGATCCGTTACAGAT
>NW_010224739.1:0-20632 GCF_000690775.1 Eurypyga helias
GCCGGAGTTAAACCACAACAGTGACATTTGCAGGGCCTTACCTAGTTACCAGCTATAATAAATGTTTTCTTGTGTGTATTCCTTAAGTGGCACGGTCCTGACCACATAAATGCAAGCAGCACACATATCGAGACATGGGCTGTGCAAATGATTCAGTACTCAGCTGAGTTATGCTTAGGCCATTATCAAAAACCTGCCTACTGCAAGGTCTCATTAAAAAAACAACATGATAAAAGGAGGCAGAGGGGCTGTGAAAGTATCTGCTAGTCTGTTTAGTCATATCAACTTTCTCAACTTGTTGGATAGCAAGCAAGAAAAATTGGTTTAAGTACACTGACTTAGCTTTGGCCAAGGCATCTCCTCCATGAGCTAGCTGGGAGGGTTGACTTCAATTATCTTCTTCAAATATGCAATTACTCATTAGATAACCCTCTTGTCCCTGGTATAAGGAGGGATGGATCTGCTTTATGCAGCTGCATGCACTGTTCTGTTTTGCATTTGCCAATACTTGTGTCTCTGAGGGACTGCAGGATGAGGCACTTCAATGGGATGGGAATATTCCCTTCCAGCCTTGAACAGATCCACTTCTACTGAAGACAGGCTTTCTATGGCCAGCTACACTCCTCTTCCAGGACTGGGCCACTGCTTTACAGCCTGGCTCCCAGCAGGACTGCCAGTAGAGGAGTTCCTTTTAATCTGAGAGGGAAAAATTCAAGCTTTCCCTTTGGATCAATTACACTAATGTCCTGAGAGAGTGTCTGGGAGACAAATAGCACAGTCAAGCCTGGTGACACCACACAAATGGGACTCTGGGATGGAGAGTGTACAGTAAAGATCTGAAAAGACAGGTGTACTGACCAGATAGAAGACACAAACCCATATATAAAGACCAAGAAATCTCTCGTGATCTTGAGAAAACAGAACAGCAAAGAGGAAAGATGCAGACATTCTGTCCGCCACAGCATCAAGCTCAGTAGGAGCAGAGTCTGACTAGGTCACAATCTACAGACAGTTTTACCCTGTCTTTGGGATTAGTTGTGAATACTTTGCATACTGAAGGGCTGCACTTTTGCTTGCATGAAGGCATTGATCAAATATTGGCCATTTCATATAGCCCAGAGTATCAGGAGTATGTGTGTGATCACGTGGGTGAGGGAGGCAAATTTGAACTAGAGTTGCAAAGGAAATTTTTAGCTGTTCTTATTCTTTAACAAAGCTATCTTTAATTCCCTTTTTGTTTCAGTATGAGTTCTATCCAAAAACTGGGCATGATCTTTGGTTTCAGGGATACCAAAGCATCTATCTACTTGTGTGACTAGTATTTTTATGGGTGTCCAAGAAGGTTTTAACAGATGCACAGTGTATCTGTTTAAATTATTTCAGCAGCTAGGACAGTTACATACAGTGTCAGATATTTTTCAGATTAGTCCTTTTAGCAGCTGATAACATATGGGTCTGAGCTGAAGTGCTATGATGTAAGCTATGCAAGAGACCCGCAAGGCAAATTAAGCAATAACATGCTTGATGCTCTGGCATCATAACAAACTCTGTTTCTTTCTAAAGCAGTGCACAGTGGGAAGAGGTATTCACTCCCCTTTGCTCTCCTCATATTCACCCTCAGGCACAAGATGACAGACTCTGTGCTAAGTATCTGGCACTGCTTTGTACAGCGGAAGGTACCAGCTGCCCTTCTGGCAGCCCCTAACAGTGGGACAGAAGGTCAGCACTTGGAGAAGCTGGCTGGCTCCTTGCCTCTCCCTGTGGGCCCCTCCAGCCTGACCCCAGAGCCACTTAGGTGGGGAAAGCAGAGTTTGGGCACGATGGAGGGACAAGCTGAGGGAAAGCAGGAGAGCAGAGAGAGAAAATGGTGGAGAGGAGAAGGCCATGGAGTCGGGATGAGGAGGAATAGGAGGGTGCTTTTACCCCCAGACCAGTCACACTCTTCCTGGGCTCTGTTACCTGTGGATGGAGAGGAACAGAGATGGTGGCTGGAGCTGGAAAGGACAGAACAGGGCAAGTTGGAAACCACCCAGCAGTGTGGGGCAGCCCTTCTGCCCATGCACCATCCATCAATAGCCAGAAAGCTGGGCTAGGCTGAGCTCTGTCTGCTGCCCCAGCTCTGAGTGGTGCTTTGTACCTCACTCACTGTGTACCAGCCAGTTTGGGAGGGGGCAGAAAAAAGGTCAGGAAGGGTGAAACAGAGAGCAGGGTACACCTGGCCATTATGGTCTGGGACACTGATGAAGGGGTAAAGAGGTAGGAGGGGAAGGGAGACCACTCCTGAGGAGGTCTGCAGGACTCCCTCAGGCAGCAAGCAAGGTCAAAACATTATGCCCTGCAGGAGCAATAGCAATGCTACCTGTCTTGCCCAGCACAGGGGCCATATCTCTGTTCTGACACCCAAAACCAAGTTGTGTCTGCCCTACAATTGCATGACTTTCTGCCTGATAGGTGATGGCTTGCAGTACTGCAGTGTGTCCAACATTCCCCCACAACAGCCAGGGGAGCACAGGGTGATGACAGACTGCCTGCTGCCTGCCACTGTGAGCTGGCAAGGGATGCTCGGCAGCAGGTTTCAGGATGCTGTGGTCCTGAGCCATATTTCATCTGGCATCTACCATCCTGTCAAGGAGAACTGTGATCGCCCAGCAGTAACCCTGAGGCAGCCTAATTGCCACACTGCTGCTTGGGCAATTTGTAGGGAGAAGGATAAAAAAGGACTTCCCACACACAATGGGTCACAGACCTGCCACTATGCCAGGCAGAGGTGTGGTGTGGAGGAAAGAGGCAAGACTTGCATGGTTAGGAAAAGCCACAGTTGTACACATTACACTGAACCCTGAGACTTCCTGAAGTCCAGCTGCATGGCCCAGTAGCAGTGCCTGCATAACTGGACTCCTGAAGCTAACGTGATGCAGTTCTGGATCCTTGGAAACCCAGCCTGGCCTCAGTAACAACGTGCAGACACACACTGGAACACACAGAGACATATCCTGTGCTGTAATGCTCTGATGGAGAAAATTCCTCTTTTAAATCGTCACAGTCCCTAGCTGAACTGCCTAAGTTCAATTACCACTTACTGGCTGTAGTCTAGCCAGGAAACCTCGACCTCTGAGGTAAGGTGATTACAGCTGAACTTCTGGAAACTCAGAGGTGTTTAGAGACCCTGTTAATTACTGTGCTAATCCTTTAGACAATGCTGACTCCTGGAATTTTCTGGAGAATTAGCCCTTTAGTAGCGGTTGGGCCCAGATCACTCCCTCCTCACAGGTGTACCTCCTGATGCAAATACCAGGGTCATGCATGCAGAGGTAAGACTGCCAGAGGAGTCAGAGGGTGTCAGAAGCTGGCCCTGAGCATTTCTTAGCAACTCTGTCCTTTTTGTCTCATTACCATGGAGATGATGTCATCTGTTTTCTGTGTTTCACTGACACCTATGAAGCATCAGATAGTTCCTACCCACTGCAGAATGACCTGCCTATTTTCCCCAAAATTATGTCCCTTCAAATACTTTACTCCTGTAGGCTCAGCATGGCAATGGGTCAGCAGAGGGACAGAGCACCCTGGAGCCAGAGCATGGTTTTAATGACAGTGTGGAAACCAAATACCTAATTCATGAAAAATGCCTATGACAAAATATGAACAACTGAATTCACAGTAACACTGGGAACATAGCTCAGCAAAACAGTTGTATTCTTTCAATCAGGCAAAGTAGCTGTTGCCCAGCAGTCTCACCCATTCCAGCTGCACACACATTCCCAAACATATCCCGTTGAAGTCAAGTCTTCATTACAGGGGCAACTGATGGTCCTACAAAGAAGAGGGAATTGCAGCATTTTGTGGACCCACATGAACTTTGTCAGGCTGATCAATGATTTCCCAGCCAATTTAGCTGGCCATGGTTGAAAAGCAACCACAACTTATTAGTGTTACGGCATCGACAGTAGCAACCCACAGTAGCTACTGCTACATCATGGGCATGAGGATGTTGCTCAGTACTTTTGGCCATAATCCTGCTTACCTGGTACTCCTTCAGCCATGTCAGGGACCTAGCACAGTCAGCTAGGGTTACTACACACATACAATTTCCCAAAGACCTTCAAGCACCCAGATCTAGCTGATCTGGGCACTGAGGTTTCCTGCAGTGACTGCAAAGTGGGGCTTCCTGTGGGAGCCCATCACAGCAACACTGACAGAACCACAGGGCCAAGACCATGAGAACAGCAGAAAACAACAAAGGGACAGCACTCCAGCAGACCATCTGGAAAACACAGCCACAGCATCTCCAGTGAAAAAGTACTGAGGCACAAGTAAGAGGCAGGATGCAGAGTTGCAGGTTTATACTTGCAGCAAGCTTATTTGCCTCTGACACTGCAAAATCTAAGGCACTTAAAGCACCTTCCAACAAGCAGCTCCAGCAGGCAGGAAGGCAGGACCCCTGCACTGGAGAAGTCACTAAACTAGTACATGAAGCACTGGTTTTCACTGAGAAAGGAAGGCTGAAGTTCCTGCCCATACCTACTGCAGACTCATCAGTGCAAGGGTGCAAGCTGCTCTCTCCCTCATCCCAGTTAGGAAATCGCTGCCAGGCGGCTGTGATTGCTCAGTGCAGGGCTCAGCTCTCATGCAAAGACATAGGAGCACTCTGTTCAGGAGCTGGAGAAGGGTTTATGCTGGGAATCCTGTGAGAGGTTACCTCTTCTTGCCCTGCTCTAGTCCACTGCGGCATGCTTGTGTCAGGCCCAGGCAGGCATAGGTTTGTCCTCTTTCCTCAGGCACTAAAATGTGCCTATGCATTGTTTTGAAAAGTCTCTGCAGCTAGTCTGAAGGCAGAAAGTCAGAGACATATTCCTCAGCTGTTTCTGCAGAGCTGAGCAATTGCTCCGCTTCACAGAGATGTCCTTAGATAACACTTGATAACACTTGTTCAGAGAAAATTGGGACCTTCAAGAAAGAGTAGCCAATTAATGGATATTGCGAACTGAAATGTTGTTGCAACCTGTGGTTTTCTGCCTCCTCTTATATAAATCAGGTTTAATACTGGCAGCTCTGAGAAAGTAGTATATGAAAGTAGGGTTTCTTTGTAAAAGAAATCAAAGGGCAGTTTTACTCTGGCTGACTGCACCCTCGTGTACTTGAGTAAGGGAGATACCGGGAGAAGGCTGGGTTTGGCCTGCTTTTGAGTTGAGAAGCATAAAGTGGTTTATCCCCATTCTGGAAAAAGTCTTTCTGCTACTTCTATGCACAAGATTTAGTTAACTGATTATTGGCTAACTCAAGTTAACTAATAGCCTGCTTATGGTGTCAAAATTAGGTCTACACCATGAAGTTATCAGTCAGGTAACCTTTAGGTCTGAACACCATTAGTTCTGGGATCATAGTGGCAGCTGTGCTGCTTTAGTGTTTCAATAATGAATATAAAGCTCTGCAACTTGTGTCCACTTGTCAGCTTTCTCCAAAAACCACAGTGGTCGAACACATGGGTCTAAAGAAATTTGGGCATTACTCAGGCCTCAGCTTCTGATCCATATATAAGTTATGTGCCTAAACTATATTCTGCAACTGCACAGGTTAGTTATTGATTTTCATAAGCATATCAACCTTAATTTAAAAGGGTTTCAACAAAACCTTTGTGTCTGTTAAGAGCAGCAGTGCCATTGGAGGGTCTTGACAGAGTCTTGCTACCAGGTTGGTAATAGTTTTGATACTTAAGTCTATGTATTCTCTTATATCCTGAAAATAACAGGATATAAGAAAGTGAAAAGGAAAGAAGAAGTCCTTAATTTCTGCTCACTGATGTGCATATAGTTAAGCTTCTGGTTTGAGAAGTATGTCAAGCTGTGGTGGCTGAGGGGGACAAGCAGCACAGTGCCTCCCTAATGAAATATCAATCTCTTGTGAGACTTGACATTTCTGTCAGTCGGCCCGAGTGGAGCAAGCAGCTGCTCTGCTCCAGCTTGCCCTTCCCCTCTTTCTATGGACAGGGGTGAGAAGAAGACTCAGACTTCCTCTGGCTGCTACTAAATTGCATGGTGCAAAGCGATGAAGAATCAGCTACAGCTGTGTTTTTGAGAAAATGAAGTAGGGTGATGTTTTCTTTCCCTGTGTGCGTTGCTGCACAACACACTCAGATACAAACAAGATTTGTCACTGAGGGGGCAGAGGGGGATCTTGTTCAGGCTGTTATGTATGTCAGGAACAGCTTAATCACAAGTAGGGTTGCTTACTTGCCTACGACCATTGCTGTATCTTTCAGGAATCATCAGTGTTCCACTTAGGAAATATTTTTGCATCTAGTGATTTGTATGTGTGTGTTAGTTATCCAGCAAAAGATGGCATGACTAAATAATCCAACAAGTGTTTTATCAGCTTGTGTTTGCTCCCAATTCAAAGACAATGCCCCCCAAACAGTCATTCCCCAGGAATGCAGATCTTAGAGCTTTGGCATTAAATTTCACTTAATGGAATTTGCTGCACAGATAAAACACAAAAAACAGCAAGCCCTGACTCTGAGGACATTTCCTGTGATAACAAACCGTTGACATAGGAAAAAATATAATTTATCCCCTGGTTTGTCTGAGGTCAATGATTTAAAAAAACAATTAAAAAAAAATTCCAGACAGGCACCCCAGAAGAATGGATTTCAAATTGATGAGGTATTTCATCCTGATTTTCAAGTCATATAAGCTCACTTGTTGCCGGACGTGCTTTAGAGCACTGGCATCAGGCACTGCAGAGGACTTGTGTTGCCATTTCAGCAGCCAGAGGAAACCATGCGTTGTATCTGGTGCCCTAAGAGCCCTTTGGATAGCCAAGTGTGACAGAGATCTGGCATTGGCCAGAAAAGTGTCCATGAGTGTTGCGTGTACGTCAGATGTCTTTGGAACAAAACCAGCATCCAAAGGCATGTTGGTCCAGATGGCCTCCTGTGTCCAATGCTCTGCTAGGGCAGACATGGACAATGTTTCTCCGGTACACCACAGTGCTCTTCCAAACTGGAGACTGAACACACTCAGGGAGAAACAGAAATGGCTTTCACCTTTCCATAGTACTTCTACCTTCTACAGATGGTGCTGTTGTCCTATGTTTTACTATCATGTCTTCTTTGCATCCTATGTGAGGGGCCACTGACCCCTCCTCTGTTGATTTGGCAGGTTGCAATGGGGATAGGAGGAAACTGAGAGGGGTTATAATATATTTTAAAACCTTGGCACATAAGGAGTTTGTGTGGCAGGCAGTGGTTTCCAATAGTTACTGCTCGGGCATACCAGTCAGATTTGTCTGATTTGTTGAGGTCCCAGAAAAAACTTCTAAAGTGGGGTCATGTAATGGAAGAGATATATTGTTCATCAGCCTCTCTGTTAAATGGTACAAGGCCTGATACTGTCTTCCTCATGCTTCATCTTTCTCTCATGGCCCACCGGTCTGAGTTTACCTCCATTGCACAATGGGACGATCGATTTCCTTATACCAAAGGGAAGGCCTGAACAACAAGACCTGAAACAACTGAGCTATTCCACAGTACCAAGTCAAGCCTGCAGCATAAACCAGCAGGCAGAGAAGCACTCTGTGAGAACAGTGTGCCCGCTGAGGATATGGAAGGGGAGCTTTCTACTCAGTTCCTGTCTATTGCTTGCCTGTCTGAATGACAGTCCTGAAATTGTCCAAATGCCTTGAAGTCATCTAAGGAGATTGGGGGGTGGTGGAGAAAAGCATTTCCTCTGGAGAAGAGTTCCATTGTCTATAATTTCCAGTGGTTTTCTAGTGTACTAGTCTGCCCATCCGTTAGCAGCTTTCCTAAAGTACAAGTGAAGTTGTGGTAAGGGAGCCATCACCATAAAGAATGACATCTTGACTGGCCTCCAACAGCATCCAAAAGCCTGTTCTCATCAGGAGCCAGGTGACTCCAATGCTCTGTATCTGTAATAAGCTGACAGTGACAAATGACAAATGTCACCTGGAGCAGAGCTCTTTCTATTCAGCTCACCTTCACAATAATCAAGTACTAAGAAGTAGTGTATCCTTGCTGCTGGGAACTCAGCAGACTTCTAGCTAGTTCTGTAGTTTGGAGGGCAAAAGCAGATGACAGCAGGCAGGCGAGGTTATTTGTAGAGTGGGTTGGAAAATGGATTTGTTCCAACCATAAAGTAATGTGGGCGAGAATAAAAATAGAAATCCTTAGTCAGAAATTTCTGCATTCACTATCCATACTTTGGGCATTTGTTAAAATGTGGATGTGAGCCCTTTGAGGGTACTGAAATTTACTTTTGCTTGTTTCCTTCCTTTTCTTAAATATTTTCACTTGCAAATTCCCTAAATACCAGAAGACAAATCTTTCAAGAAAGACATTCCTTCTCAGTGAAAAACCCTGGTCTGATTTTCATCAGGAATCAAGATACGTAAATATGCTGTCTGCTTGCCATCACACTCTGTCCTGTAATAGTTGTTGAAGGTATTCACCAGAGGATTACATTTCCACAAGTTTTGTGGAAGCTGAAACTTGGGTAGGAGATCCACTGTAAAAGGGACCGCAACTTGAGTTCACCAGCTGTTTTCTTCGGCTGGTGGGCTGCCTTATTAACTTAATGTCTCTTGTCCAATCAGCAGTTAAGAACCCATTGGAAGGGCAAAAGAGTGTATGGGAGAAATTGGAGGGAAATAGCAGTGCTGCTTGGAGTGAAATCCTGTAAAATATTCTTTGGAAAATGAGCTGGAATTAGGAGAAAACTATCTTTGTTAGTGCTTCTGCCACTTGGGTTAAGTTTCTGAGAAGAATTAAATGCCCACCTCTCTATTCACTGCTCCAAAATGAGAAAAGCAAGTGGACAAATTGTCTTTTACGCTAACTTATTACATCTCTGAGTGAACAAATGCAGAAATCTAACAGCTTCGATTGCTTTTGTGCTCCCCAGACCAAGGAAGCATCTGCAGCTGTCTTGGCAGGCAATGCAGGTATCACCTTGAAATAGGCATCTGGGACAAGAGCCAAAAAATACATTCCAGTGCAGAAACAAATTATGGTGTCCTACCAATATGATAGTCTGTGCTTCATTTTCCTTGAGACCCTGAGGGATAACATGTCAAAGACACAAATCTTCAAGGCACACAACCTTTTTTGCTTTGTCCACTAGCAGAGTGTGATGTAAAAGCAGCTAAGTCATCTAGTTCTCTATAAGGATCAAATTATGTGAAATCTGAGCCTTGCTCTCCATTAAAGCTGGAATTGGACCCCAGTTGATCCAACTGTGTATGACATTTAGCGGCCTTGACTATCAAGCTGAGACGCCTTCTCATGACTCTCTGATGGACTTTGTCCATAGCCAGCCTGTGATCTGAAACTCCAGCATTTCTCAGGGTTTCCCCAAGCCAGCCTGTGATCTGCAATAGCACAGCTGTAGGTTGTTGGGAAAACAAAGATGGATCATGCCATGCTTCATCTTCTATCAGAATGGTTGGAGACTCATTTTAAAAGATTTTTCATTGAATCCTGGATCCCCAGTTAAAAATATTAGCAGGCTGTTTTAATTGCCGGTTCTAGATCTCCTGGAATCCAGCTGTCCTTACATGCAACTAGTCTTCCATGACTACACAAACACGGTATGTGGTAAGTACAATTACTCGTGTAAGAGCATGAAATACCTTGGTTTGTGCTTAAGTTCTGACACTTCTCTTGTTTGGTTTTTTGACCTTTTATACATGAAACTGTTGGGCTAATATAACTAAAATGGGCCCTTTGTTCAAGCCCTGCTCTAAAAACACTTTCAGTGATTTAACTGTTGTGGTTTGCACATCTAGATATAGCGATGAAAGCTAACCCAGGGTAAGCCATCTTCTCCAAGGGAGCTTTTAAACATACTTCTAGGGCTCTGGCAGATGAATTACAGTGAGTCAACTACAATTGAAGGATTTAAGCAATTTAAGGATTTGTAAGACATTCCTTGATCCTGGTTTTTTCTCCAGCCACAGCAGGAGTAACTGCTCTGGTTCTCTTGATGTAGAGGTAAGACAGGATTTGAGAACATCGGTTGAGTTGCAGGCAGCCCCTTCCCTCAGTGGACCCTGCTGCAAATAGGCTGGGAGTTACCATGCTTTTCAGGATGCTTCTCAATGACACGAGCCCAGGAACAGGCTTTGCATTAAGTTTTGCTTTCAGGTTTGCTATCTGAAGTGCCTTTATGGCTTGGCACAACTGAGCCATCAAAGAGTCACTTGGAGTTTCACTCCAGTTGGTCACTTGCATTTGCGTCTGTATATCTTGGCCATTGCACTGGTCTTTCTGCAGAGGCAAGATCCACTGTTCTGGGTCATGTGCAATAAACAAAAGTGTATTTTTAGCCCTGAGTACCAAGAGCTGGTGGCAAATGCTATTTAAAACAAAAATCTCCAGTGCCCTGTGTGCTATTTCTTAATAACAGCAGTTCCTGGCATCCAGAATAAGAGGAAAAGTTTCCTGGCAGTGTCAGGAGGATATGGCCCAGTGAGGCACAGGAGAGGTCCCATGTGTATCAAGTCTCCATGTGTAAGTAACCAAGCCTTGTTTTTGAAAGGTTAGGCTGGGCAGGAGTGCCTCTGGATTTCCACGGGATTAGCCAAATTCTGTGTCCTGCCTTTGGTTATATGAAATTTTATACAGGTACCATAACTAAGATTTGTCTGGCTGCAGCAGTCAAACTGATGCTACAGAACTGGAAGACCATCCACTGGCCCACAGTTTTGGCCTTGCATAAAACTGTATGGTCTTATTACAGTTTACTTAACAGCCTACTGACATGAATCAGCCTGAAACTGTCAGCAAGCTCTGTGCCATGTGGACAGGTAGCATGAGCTTGGTCTCAAGTTTGGTCCTAAGTCCAGGAATCCGCGATCCAGATTCCATTAAATCCTGGCCATTTATTTTATCAGACAGCCAGCTTTAAGGTCTATGAGAGATCTCATGACCTTAGCTCATACATAACACCTCTGCAGCAAATAACAATTTCTGCAGGCAGTGTTTGATGGCGCAAAAGGGGACAAGGCATAGAATCATAGAATCATAGAATGGTTAGGGTTTGTTTGAAGGGACCTTAAAGATCATCCAGTTCCAACTCCCCTGCCATGGGCAGGGACACCTTCCACTAGACCAGGCTTCTCAAAGCCACATCCAGCCTGGCCTTGAAGACATCCAGGGATGGGGCATCCACAACATCTCTGGGCAACCTGTTCCAGTGCCTCACCACCCTCTCTGTGAAGAACTTCTTCCTGAAGGCATATCTGGACTAACTCTCTGCTCTAAGACTATTTAGGCCAACATCTGAAGGACCTATTGGATGAAAGGGTGAGGGAAAATTCAGGTAGCTTTAAAGTCTCCCCTCTCTGATATGAAGAAGCAAAGGCTGTCCTACTCATTTCCTAGGGTGTGTTCAGCAGTGACACAGTCCACTTCAGATCTGCCTGGAAAAAGGGCAACTGCAGCACTAGTTGTCTCCAACTGTCAGGACAAAGAACTTTCACCTGAACACTGGGTGCCCTCCAAAGCAACCACAGAAATGATCGATATTGGATTCTTCCTTCGTCTCCTGGTTGAACTTCTCAATTACATTTTTTCATATTCAAGTTGTAAACTTTTAGACAAGATGGCTAGCAGCTGGTTTTTTGTTGTTGTTCTTGCATTTTTAAAGAGCCTATCACTCCTGAAACTAGAGGTATATCTAAAAGGTAAGCTATCACAGGAAGTGGTAACATTCATATTTATCTGGTGTATTTTTTACTAGATGATATTTTACTCCATTTAATTCAGACACAGGGGATTCTCATCTTACGTTTCCTTTCCAAACTCCATTTTGAGATGGGTGAGTGAACTGCCTCTCATTGAACTAATTTACAGTATGTGGTCATAAGTCAATGAAATTAGAAGTTTTGCATAGGGAAACTATAGAGACTTCAGCCCACAGATTTTTGTGCTATACTTGCACTTCTAGATTACCTGTGAAGGAATTAAATGTCTTCATTTTGGCAATATGGACAACATGGCTGGGTCACTGGGGTATTACCAGTCATACATTTCATTCTACCATTTCCTGCTTCATTAATTTGTTTTACTATGCTTTTCTCAGTTATTCAGTACCTTTTCACTATGTCTTTCCCATCCCATCAGTCTGTCTGGAAAGATGGAGATTCAGAATTCCTGCATTAAGCGGTACCTAATACATAAAATACCTGAAAGTCATTTATGAGAACAGAGGTTTTGCAGAATCTTTAATTCTGACTTTGTGTATCTTGCTTACAAGGGACCTGGCCAATCCCACATGTCCAGTGGCTGAGGAAGGCACAGCAAGAAAACTGCTTCTGTGCCATGTCTTCCCTTTCTTTTCTTCTCTCCAGAGCATCACATACTTGACCCCATGCTTTTGCTTTACCACTTCTTCCTTGGAGACCTCTGTCTCCTAGACCCTCCTTTCCCTTACGGCATGGGAGATCACAAGCTTAATGGGGTGCTGTCCATAAAATTAGCGCTGTGGGGAGGCTGAAGATGTTGGGAGTTATGGTCCCAAGAGAGAAGTTATGATTTTGGTTTCCAGCAGTGGGAAGATGAGGTCCTGTAATTGCAGGGGTCACAGCCCAGAAGAGGACCAAAGATAAGATAAAAACACCCCCACTGCATGGCTAGTTTTACATAGTCTGATGAAAACAACTAGAGTCCAGCGAAAATAGCTCTTATCTCTTCGGGTTTCCTGTGATACCTTCTTTATTTCAGGCTGTTTATGGATGGAGAGAGGGCATTTGGGAAACAGTATTAATTCTTGCTTAGTCCTGAAGTCACTATCCCACTTTCTGCATGTAAACATAATCCCAAGTGTCCAAATGAGGATTTTTCCAGCCATTTTTATCCTGAGCATTAGTGGTTATATTCATGCTCTAAGAATCTGTGTTATCAGTAAGTCTGACCCCTCAGAGACCATGGTCATGAAGAAAGTCTACTCAGCAAGGTCAACAGATATCCCAGCTCAGGGGCAGCTGTAGCCTTGCCAGGTGCCAATCTAAGCAGTTCTTTAAGACCCCAATCTTGGAGACCCCTTTTTAAAGTAAATTAACATTTATTAGGGTGTCAGTCTTTGCAACACAACCTTCATTTAGTTACAGATGGAGGGGAGCTGGCCTTGAGGGAGGATTTGTCCATCCTTTCTTTGTGCAGCTGAGTATTGCTTCCCCATATAGTACCTTGGGCTTGTCCCCGATGAACAACATCTCCAATTTGCTGAGATCATCTTGAAGGCTAACCTTTCCCTGCCCCAGTTTGTGTACTGCCTGCCTCCATTTTGCAGAGTGAACCAAGTACTAGACTTGTCTATTTAAAAGCAGACCAAGGTGCTATTGAAGTGATGATGGTCCATCTTCTGAAAATTCAGACCAGCTCCAGCCTAGCTATGACAGCCCTGCAGGTTTACAGGAGGTTCTGGAAGACCCTCCTAACGGCTTTTTCTATGTCCAGCAATGAAACCAGACCCACAAACATCACTAGCCCCAACACATGATAGCACAAAGCTGTTTTGAGCAAGTTGGTGGGTTTCATGTTTAGAGGGTTTATCCTAGAACTACAAAATTTTTAAGTATTCCATACCTTCCTGCAACTTTCTTTCTGCCCTGACCCTCGCACTTTTGCTTTTTAGTCATACGATGAGAATGAAGGGCCTTCCTATTTCATGTTATGGATTTTTCACATACACAGTAAATCACAGCTAGAACCGCTGTTTCTACTTTCAAAATATGAATTGATTCATATAATCAGTGTGGTGATTTTCTGATGAGAAAAGAACACAGAGGTAAAGATAGCTGGTTAAAGACATGTGAAACTGAGGACAGCTGAGATGGAAGATCCAGAGATAATATGGTGAAGTCATGAATTGCAGGCACCACCGAATATGGTGGCCTTCAGCTGGCAATCCAGGGGACTCAGCAATAGAGACACACCATCATGGAACAGAGATGGATGATATGGAAGACAGGTCATGTGGAAGAGTTAGGATGATGTGGATGAGGACCAACCTACTGCAAAGAGAAGAGAGATCATTCAGTTGTCCTGGACCACTCAAAAAGTATAGAAACGGGTTGGGGGGGAAAGTTAAAAAAAAAAGTCTGTGAGCTGTATAAGCATCTTTTGTTGTTAAACATTTCCTAAACTTAAAAAACTGAGGCCCTGTGGTTTTCATACAGTAAATGGTTTCCTTCACTGTCCACTCTTCCCGTCCTTAATGTTGGACTCATGCCGAGCACCTCGAGCTCCTGTTGGCCTGTTCAGTACCCACAAAAGGAGAAGTTGCTGTAGAGCAGTGGGAGACTGCCTTTCTCTCCCATGTTTGTACAGCATCTGGCACAGTGAGGGGCCATCTCCAGGTGCTGCTATATAAAAGTATGTTTAGAAGTAAGGAAAAGTTTATTAGAAAACCATGCTGAAGAAGGTGTCAGTCTCAGAAGTGTGTCTGCTGAGAAATGCCTGTGTCCCTACAACAGTGCATGTTGGGATTCAGAGAACAGTGTGTCCTCAGCAGCTGGAGAAAGGTCCCTTAGAAACCTCTTCCACTCATCCTTCTTTGCCCTCAGCCCTCCATGTAGAGCCAAATAACTTAAACTTTTGCAGCAACAAGAATACACAAAGTTCAAATTCAACATGAGTTCCAGCAGCTCAGAAAACGCACTTCCCTCTCATGGCATCCATTCCCACTGCTGCAGGACTGCCATACCCAGGTTCCCTGTGGTTTGGACATCACAATTCACAGCTGGCAGCAACTCCAGTGTATTTGTCCTCAGTCATCTCTTCTCAAGAAGAAGTGTCCTCCATGCTGCAGCCTCTCCATACACCAGTCATCCCCACATGCTCCTCTGCCTGCACAGAATTCTTCTGTCATAACTTGGAATAAATGAATTGGAGGTGGTATTCAAGATATGGACATCTTAAGCATGTATGGATTAGCACAGTGATATAATCTGTTCTGTTGCCTTCCCATGTACTAATTTTTAACATTAGCTGCTTTTTGTATTTTTACTGTTCACCGTACTACCATCTTTGCAAACCAACTCACAGTCATCAAAAAAAAAAAACCCACCCAAAACCCCCCTGTTTTTTAGTGAAACTGTGGAATTCACAACTCATCTTTTTGTATGCAGTGTTGACACCACTATTTCCACCTGGGGGCTACTTCGTTTTAAATAGCCCAGAGTTTCATCTACAACCTTTTCTTGTCTTACTTTGAATCCTGAGGGTTTTCTGCAACCCATCTCAGCACCTGTTGTTTTATTACCTGAACTTGATGTGCTTGAAAAAGTTGGTTGCCTCATTAGGCAACTACTCTTTCTACCAATCACTTGTAAACAGGCTGTGCAACATGCACTTCTGTATAGATCCACTTCATTAGAAACCCACCTTCACTGTAAAATTTGACTTTTTAGACACTCACTGCTTCCTCTATTTTAACTTTTTTTTTAACCTGTGCAATACTTTTCTCTTTTAGTCCATCAGAGCTTAACTTCTCCAAAAACCTCCAGGGAATCATCTTGTCAAAAGGTTTTTTAGAAACCCACATAGTATCTACCAACTGAATCTTTCTTACAAGTATGTTCAGTCGCTCCTCAAAATGACCCTCATAGATTGGTGAAACGTGATTTCCCTCTGCAAAACCTGAGCATTCTTCTTGGTAGTATTGGTTGTATCCATAAACTCCATCTGGTATTGGTCAGTGTGGGTATCAGAATTACTAACCTGCACTGCCCACACCACTCCCTCACAGCTCTTTTAAAACTGATATGTTATTGGCCACCCACTGTTCCTGCACTGGGGTTGTTTTAAGTGTTAGCTCTCACACCCCAGTAGCTGAAGTGGGAATTTCATACTTGGCCTCCTTTTGAAGTTCTAGATGAATGTCATCGTTCATGGTGATTTTTTCATTTTTTGTTTTATAAAGCTGTTCTATAGGTTTATTCAGACACAGATCTTCCTCCAGCATATCCCAAGAGAAAGTGAACTGTGAACCTTAGAGAATAACTTTCAAGTGAACACAGGTGTGAAGAATGTATTTAGTTTTCTGCTATGGCCTTATCTTTTCACCTTGACCTCTGCGACCACCCACACCTTTTACACAGCCTGTGAAGGGCATCCTTCTCCTGGTGAGTAGGGAAAAAAGATAGGCCCTTGGCAAGTTGATCCTTCAAGGTTTTTGACCTGTCTGTTCATAACTCTGACTAACCAGATGGATTCCTATTGTTCTTCTCTGGTCCCACTTGGAACTTGTTTTCCTCCTTCTGGTAGCATCTTTTTATCTTGCTGTCTAATCACGTCAGCCTTTTTAATTTAAACCGAGGCTTGCACATTACTCAGGGCCACGTAGTCACCTGGTGGGACATTTCAGTGCTCTATTAAGTATCAGTCTTCCACCAAGTTTCTGCTACACCCAGTTTGTTAGCAATTTCATTTCAAACCGTGTCATCAGTTCCTGCACATTATTTCTAAGACATCCAATATTTACAGAGAAGAATCTATATATATTTATATATATACATATGTATGTATGTGTATCTTATGATTTGATTTCCTGTTGTCTGCGTTCTGCTTAAATGAGAATTATTTCTTCAAACTGCTCTTTGCCTTTCTCTTCTAGTCTACCCTTCTTTTGAAAGTGCACTTTCTCTCACTTCACCCCTACAGATTCATCATTCCAAACAGTGTGTTTTGCTGTACTTTATTGCTTTTCCTTCTTTTTTATTTTCTCATTTGATGTTTAACTGTTTCAGCTGCAGCCTGCTTCCATGCTGGATTAGCTGAAGCCCTTCAACTCCAGAAATCAAGTCCCTTGGGAGTTCTTGATGAAACAGAGTATTTCCCCCTCACGCCTTCTCTGTGCCATTTACACACTCTACACTAAGGTTTTGCTTTTCCACATCTCTGACTAGACCTGAACATATTCCTGGAAGGAATTCCAAAGATGATATTGTCCAAAGGCATAAATTTTGTATACAGAATCTTCTTTTTTACCCATTCCTTTTTCAGCCATCACCAATTGTCCATCACTATCATCTTATTTCCAGCATTCCCTAAGAACCTGCCTAGACACATGGAAGGATTTACTACCTTTACATCATCTGCCAAGCAAGTATATATATACATATACACACACACACATATATATCTATATATATGCAGGCACCCTAATAGTCTGCATCTTGCTCTCTGTTGAGATACTTATGCTTCATTTAAGGCAATACATGTGCCCACTGTGGGGGTCATTTCTCACTTTTTTGGTTAGCTAGCTATTAGATCTATCCTTTTCTCAGCTGCACTGCACAGCTAAAGCTGAGTTTGACTGTTCTGAAATGTCCAAGAAGTGTCATGATAAACTCCTCTTTCCCACTGAGTTTCTCTGGCCTGGTCTCTGGGGTAAGTTTGTGCATAGGAGTTGGGCAGTGATTCATGTGCCTGGCAAGCAATGACATGTGTGCCACAAACAGGAACATCTCCCGTGCTCCTGTTCCTTGTAGACTTTCCTGGAGGGGAGAATGAAATTCCCTTGGTATTCTTGTTTGGGGTGATTGCATTAATTTATTCCTCAGTTTAGACAGGCAACTTGGCTTCCATGTGTGGTTTGTTTCTCTGTGAGAGTTAGGACAGACACTCCATTATACCACTGCCTCAGTGTGGGGGTTTGTCTTCCTTAGGCACACTACAAAAACCTAACCACATCAGCTTTGTGTGCCTGGAGTCCTAAAAGCAGTGCTTCTTCAGGTATTTTTTCAGAACTGTTCAGTTGAATGCTTGCCTGAAAGCCTTCACTGGATCCTCAGCACACTTGAAAGGGTACACTTCAATACCCATATATCTGAAAAAAGGACTTTCACACAGCACAACAACGCAAATTCTGCCTGCATGAACACCATACACAGAGTTAGGTGCAGCTGAAGCCAAATAATTTGTTTGCAAGTCCACCAGCCTGACACTTCCATAATGTCCAAGGTGGGAGTGGGGGGATTTTTCATTCATATTTGACATTCATAACGATTCGGCCAGTGAAGGAAGCTGGATGATCTCAAAAGCAATAAACAGGACAGTAATGCATTTTTTTTCCTTGCATCTTTTAAAACAAAAAATGTTGTTTGGGACTAGTCCTGACACTTGCAGGCAGCCACTCTGGACACCAGGTATAAAACGCTGGCCCCTAGTGGCAATTAACAACTATTACCACTAAGAAGGCAAGTCCTGTAAAAAAGGGTGGTGAATTACGACTTATTTATGTGAGCATAAATCACAGCACCCCTGAAATAACGTGGTATTTTTTATACATCTTATTGCTTGGACAGCAACCAACTGTGGTAGGAAGTAGTAGAAAAATACAAGTAAATGTTTTGCTGCGTGGTCCAAAGTCAGCATCAATTCCCTAGGCTACCAGGACCAGAATGAACGCACTTTCCTAAATGAATAAGCTTTCCATTGTGTTCTGAAGTAGCCTTTCCTTAAAATAAGCATGGTCTATGGATCAATAAGGCCTGTTAAATGGATTAAAAATGGACCAAAAAATAGATCTCAAAAAGTAGTTGTTCAAGTGGACCAGTCCTTGAATGCAGATGATTTTAGCTTTATCTCCGAAGATGAATTTCAGTCCAAGGGCTGTTCAATATTTTAATCAATAATCTGGAAGGAAACATGAAAATCATTGCTGATAAAATTTGCAGATGAAACAGGAATGCATAGAATAATGAATGGTTAAGGAAGGATTCCACAGGGAAATCCAGATTGTTAAACTGTTCACTGCCCAGTGTGTATGCCTTTGTATGTAGCTAATAGTAAAAATTAGTAAGAAGCAATCTGTGATGATGGAGGAGACAGTTCAGGGAAGCAGTGGCTCTGGCAGAATACATTAATGTGCATTTTGAGTGAGAGGTCGCAGCTGAAAGGGTTAACACAGTCCTCCTGTACAGGGGCTGCGAATAAGCAGCAGGGACCAGGAGCTACAGGCTGCTTGCTCTAGCTGTGGTGACACCATCCCTAGCCTGCCATGTCCAACACTCTGCTATGGAGAAGATGCTGAAGGAGGCAAAGTGAGGTGGCATAAAATGGGAAAGTGGAGGGCTCAGACAACAGATAAATAAGTGATGCGAGGTCTGAAAATGCTGCTTTGAACTAACAGGCTTAGATCAGCTTGTTTTATTTAGGGAGGAGGATGCGAGATTGCTCGCTCTAAAAGCAGTGTTTACCCTGTGGTTACTGGCAGATTGACAAGGGACCAGGCAGGAGAACTAAGCACAACTGAACATTTAAAATTTGCTGAATTGAAATCAGCTTTTGCATGGGAAAATGCTCAGGAATATGTACATTTTAAATTCTTATTAAGAGTGGTTTGCAAATAACAAAATGATAGGAAGGTAAGACACTAGAGAGTGAAATCTTTTTTAAAATATTTTTGGATTCAGAAGCTGCAGAGAAAAAAGAGGATGGAAATGTTTAGCAGATAGAGTACATCTAGATGCTTTTCATTGAAAGCTACACATCTCCCTGCAGAGCAAATTATGCTAACTTATCAAGCAGTCATGGCTTGCAGCAGATCAAATGAAGATGTAGGCATGGCAGGGATATACACAGCATCTCACTGGCTGAGCATTAAGATGCTTCAAGGACATGGGCTCTGTGGCCTGTATCTTGCAGAGAGGTCACATTTGGGGAAATCTGTTTCAGATGCTACTTTCAATCGACTTTAACAACCGCCATAGATGAGATACCTTCAATAGCAAAACTTCATTTTGGAGAGGTAGACTCGGAAACAGGCTGCAAAGGCATTTCTGACTCTCTGGGTAGCTCTGGTATGGCAAAGGCCATGCATGAGAGGCTTAGTACTTACAGTTCACAGTGATTAGTAAAGTGTAAGGTCTGTTCCTAATCTCAGTAAAAGTCTGAACCAAAGAGGTCTTAGCCCCCAAAGCTACTCCACTCGATTCTGTGCATGACAAGTGTCCTGATCACAACGTACCAGATGGCATGGTCTCCTAGAGGGACAGAGCTGTGAGGATGTGATGAGGATAGCTGCAGGCTTCAATTTCAATCCCCATCCACTGCTAATTTTCTTTAGGCACTGATGCAAAATATTGATTTCAAGGCAGGTTTAAAAGTGTTACTAATCCACAGGGGAATAGCAGTACATATTTAAATTCTATATGTTGATTAAAGCTGTCAAAGGTCTTATATGCAATTACCTATGTGTTTTTGAATGCATTTAGTTCTTGGTTCTGTAAGGCACAATCTTCAAGATGGAGAAAAGGAAAAAGAAATAAGATAGTATGAATACAGGAATAGAGCAAGATTGAGAAGTGCTAAAAAGTTCCCCAGCTACATGGTCTTAGGCACAAGTGATTGGTTCCTTGTTCATCCAGCTCAGTGGCTTCTCAGTCTGTTGCACTGAAGATGCCAGTTTAGAAGGAGATTGATGGGTATTAAGGTCTTCGGCAAAATCTTGGCAGCTGGGTGTGGTTTTCTCATTCCAGTACCTTTTAGGAAAGTTTCTTGGCCAGTGAAGAGCTCAATGTGGTGGGACTTTCCCAGGCACTGTAACTACCAATACCCATGATCCCTCTTTGATGCTCTGTTCTCTCTTGCATCTAATTTTCATAGAATCATAGA
>NW_010224740.1:0-15657 GCF_000690775.1 Eurypyga helias
TATTGAATAGAACTGGACCCAGCACCCAGTACCCATGCCACATCTCATCCCACCTCTTCTCCCCTTCAAGCCCTGCTCACCCCATGGGGTTTCACCCAGCACCTCTTGACCAGAACACCTCTGCCCACCACCTCCCCTTCCTGGAGAGGTCTGCTGGGAGACACGGGTCCACATCTTACCAGCCTGGTTGGTGGTGATGTTCACTGACGCAAACTGTGGGGAGAAGGGGCTCTGGTCCGTGACACCATTCACCGCCTGGATCTCGAAGGTGTACTGGGTGTGGGCCAGTAGATCGCTGATGTAGATGCGGGGCTCCGTCAGGCCCAGCTGGCGGGGGGTGAACTGCACATTGTCCCCACAGCGCGTGCATGCCGCACGGCTGGAGCCGCAGCTTTTGCAGATGATGTTGTACACCAGATCCTCCCGCCCCCCCGAGTCCCGCGGTGGGGTCCACTCCAGCATCAGCGAGGTCTCATTCACACTGGAAATGACAGCCTGGGGGGCAGATGGGATGGCTGTGAAGCAAATAAGACAGAAAGATCTAAAAAACAGAGCCCTGATCATCACTACAGGACCAGCTGCACCCTTTTTTTTTTCCCAATCCTGGACAGGATTCTGCAGCAGGCATGCACTGAGCTGGGTGCTTCTTTTGGTGTCAGGGCCATGCAGAGCAAGCTGGACAGCCAAAGGCAGGAGTGGGAACAAAACCTCTTCTCTTAACCCAGGCTAATTTGATTACGTGGCATCCCTGTCAAAATTAACCTGTTATATTTTTGCAGCATTTCTGTCTCCTGGCTTTTGCAACAATGTCCCGTGCATCAACACGCAGGTCTTCTTGCCCAGGTACAGCCCCAGAGTGAACAAGCACAAGGCAACTCAAATTTCTATCCTCTTTGCAAGTGCAATGTTTGTAAGTGCAGCCTGGCCCAGGGTAAGAAAGACCCATGTCTATAAGGATGAGGTGCCCTGAGCCCCCTGAATTCCTCCAAAATCCCAGAGAGACAGATGCCTTTGTTAAGCATCCCTTGGTGCTTCGACTGACACGTCTCCTTTCCCAGCCGTGTGTGGCCCCTCCCCAGTTGCCCCAATCCCACATACTGGTGCATGGCATGTCGACAGGATCGGCATCTGCTCGGTAATATCCATTTCGGCACACGCAGTTAGTGGCCCCTTCTGAAGTTGTCCGGCTGTTAATCGGGCAGTGGACGCATCCTTCATCCCCCTGGCTGGCCTTGAACATCCCCGATGGGCAGCCTGGAAGAGAACCAAGAGCAGGAGTAAGCAGAGAGGACAGGGTCTGGTGGGACGCCCAGAGCCTGGCAGTGCTGCCAGAAAACACCCTTCGGGGCTTTGCAGAGTCCGAAGACAAAATTTGACAATTTGAAGTAAACAAAGTGGAGAAGGAGCAGCTGGTGTGAAGGCTCTGAGGAGGGAGGCACTGCTACTCATGCTGCCTGTAGAAATGGGGCGCCGTCTCTCCCCCCTAGTCCTCAGCCATGAACAGGTTTCTCTCAGGGAGTCTTACGAACGCAGTGGGGATTTTTAGCCACCATTATGTAAGAAGATGCGAGCGGTTCTACCGAGTCAGACCAAAGGTCCCTGGTCACCCCCAACAGTGGCCACCCACGGAGCAGGGCATGAGCCAGGCACACACACTGCCCACCATACCTTCCGCCCTCGAACAATATGTAGCTCAGGGACTTTCCAAGAGGTAGGGTCTTTGCATGTAACAACCCTCGTGGGATATTTCATTAAGTTACCCAACCATTTTTTTATTCCATGCAAATATTTTGGACCCATTTTATCCTGCAGCACAGAGACCCAGAGTGTAATTGCATGCTGCATGAAGAAACTGCTTCCCTCTGCTTTGAAACTGCCAGCTGCTGTTTCATTTGATGCAACCTCACACTCTCACTGGCAGTGAATCATCATCCACCTCCTCCACGACCCCTAGTTTTGCACAAACCTACCTCATGCCCTAGGAAAGCTGCATAACAACCCTCATTATTTTATTCTCTACTCTTTTCTCATAATTAGTAATGTCCAATTTATTATTTAACCACCAATGTACCAACTGGACTACCTACTATAGCCCTAAGGTTTCATTCCTAATAGAGCTTGGGCCAACTCACAGCCTATCTCCCTGTCTGTGAAGCTGGGATTGCTTTCTCCCATTTGCATCACCTCACATCTATTGAAATCCAAACACCTCATTCCCCAGTCATGAGTTCTCATAAGGTCCTTCTGCAACTCTCCACACTCTCATTCCCCAGTCATGAGTTCTCGTAAGGTCCTTCTGCAACTCTCCACACTTAGTCCTTGTCTTCCCTACTCAGTATCATAAGCAAATTGTCACTTCTGCCATGACTGGCACCAGTGTGCTGGGGTCTACCTCCACTGGGGCTTAGATTGCGAAGACACTCACAGATGAGGAAGATGCTCTACTAGCAAGAGTCACCCAAAAAACGCATGTTCAGCCAGGCGCAGTGGGCAAGGGTGGCATGGGGGGCAAGGGTGTAGTGTCTGCAGCAAATGGGTGGTGAAGCCTTGACCAGAGTCTGAAAAACAGTATTAACAGCTATGGCACAGGTGGCTAAAAATATCAAAGCAAAGCTTTAACACCAGAAAGTCCTTTCCAAGTCAGGGTATCACCGATGCTAAAGCCAAAGCTCAGCTATAAGCATTTACCGGCTCAGCTCTCGGTGATTACTCTTGGCCGCGACTTTCCGACACTGTTAAATTCTTGTGCAGCACAAAGAGCCTGGAGCGTGGCAGGTGGGTTCTGCACTGAAATGAGTTAAACAAACTTCTACTTCAGTTCGCTGCCAAGGCTTTCAGGAATGAGACAGATCAGAAAAACAGCCTGGGAAAAACATAAACTCAGGGTTGCTGCAAGCAAGAGCTATTACTAGGAAGTATATAATTTTTTTCTTTGAAAAAAAGAGGGTTTTTTTCAGTTTTCATCTCCCTTCCTTCAAAATTTTCTTGAATTTCCAATGAGAAAAGCTCAATAGAAAAATACCATCAGCCTTCCAGCTTGCAAAGTCCCCTCCTGCCTCCTACAGTCAAAGGATCCATTGAAAAATTGTCTTCTCCTCATGTTCTTGGATCTTTCCACCCTCACTGTCCCCTATGCCCCATGTTTGACACCATTTCTGACCCTATTCTCAGCATGTCCTTCATTACAAACCCACCTCAGAGGGTGTTAAGATGTTGGGAGAAGTGACAGCTGTGTAGTTCTCCGTTACAGAGAAGTGATGGTGGCTCTGTAGCTGAAATGATAACAGGGTCTCCATACTAACACCAATTTTTGAAACACAGTAAGACCAACACACAGTTGCTCTAGTCTGACATCCAGGGTGAAATATAAGGTCATTTGATCAAAGACATTTTGAGACATGGGCCTCTTTCACCCCCCTGAGGTTTATTTTAAAAATAACAACTTTCCTATAAGGCTTCTTCTTGCATCAGGATAGAGATATGTCAAAAAAAGGTCTAGGTGCTGTGAAAACACAGCCAGAAGTTTGGGCAACTTGCTTCCTCTCCAGGAGGTCCCGCAGACCAACATGGGATAAAATAATCCTGGAAAATCAGAACTTCTCCAAAGCCAAATGTCTTGAAATAATGGTGAAAGAGAGGAAAATCACTGACATTTTATTCAAGGCCTTTTTTTTTTTTTCCTTTTTTTTTTCCCCCCCCTCAAATAGTGACAACCTCCAGAAGTAAAATAAAGGCACATTGTGTTCAAAACTGATTTCTTCCCTGGAGGTCTTCCTCTGGGTAAGAAAACATCTTTAATTTGGAATCCACCCAATTTCTTGTTTCCAGAGTAAACAGCAAATCAAAACTGAAATCTTCATGCCCCCTCCTATTCAAACAGTGTGGATGTACTCACTCCTTGCTGGAAGACACGAGGACACCCCAGTTTTCTGCCCCAGGTGATGGCAGCATATCTAGGACATGCTGCTTCCCCTTAGACTTGTAACGAGAGCAGGAGCAGAGCATCCCTAGAAACTCCTGCTTGGAAAGAGGGAATCAGAACAGTGAAAACACAGAAATTTCTACTTTATCAGAGCTTCCTTCATCCCAGGAGGGCAATTACCTCAGCAGCTCTGGCCCCATCACCAAAGCAGGGGTGGTTTGCAGCTTCCCACATAGAGGGTTCCTGCAACTCCAGCACCAATCAGAGGATGCTCATAGGGGTTCATGGGAAACATATGGACCTTTATCTGCCTCACTGCTGCATGCAGGCATGGATGGCTGCCTCGCTGGGGTATGGCTCAGAGACACCAGCGAGTTTATGAAGAGTACTAGCTGAAGGTCTCCCAAACAAGACCATGAATGCCTGAGCAGTGCTGGGTGTCCTTGTTTCCCATCCACCCATTCCCAAGGCACAGAAGTAGTCATTCCTGGGAAGGCATGTGCTTTGGGAAGGGAACACCCCAGAGAAGGAGCTATGAGGGGTCCTGTCCTCCCCTGCAAGAGGACCATGCCAGTGATCTAGGAGGGAAGACCACTTCTACAGCAACTGCTTCAGGAGGCAGCACTGGCACAAGGATTCCAGCCCTCCTTCCCTGTAGCTCTGCTGGCCTGGGGCAGCTCGGCGAAGAAAGGCATGCCATGGCTCAACCTGAAGGAAAAGCCTTTAGCCAAATGTGTGGGAGGGGCTGCAGAGGTGTTCCCTGTTTGCTGGCCCCGTGTCCCACTGCCTCTCTCTAACCAACTTTTTAAATAATGTGGCGTGAGCTGAGCAAGCTCCAAAGAGGCTCCTCTGCACCAAAAAACTTCTCTGACCTTATAAGCCCACCCCAGACCACTTCTGCAAACAGCTCTCTCCAGCAATAAGTTTCCAAAACGGCACCTTCAATTCGTGCTAATAGCTCTGAGGATGGGTCCTCCTCGGCTCCTTTTGCCTGGCTTTGTTTCTCCTGGCAGCAGAGCTCCTTCCACTTCAGCAAGGCAATTTTAATGTCTGATCAAAAACAGGCAGCCCTGGCTCTGACAGTTAGGATCCGCCAACAGTCTTAAACCTTATCTCTTATCTGGCCTCTCTTCTCCCTCTGAGGCCAAAGTCAGGGGGCAAGCAGGCAGGCTCTCCAACCAGACATCATCAGCATCTCTGGTGCTGCAGGACCACAGAGCAGTTCACTTCAGCTGCATCCTGCCTCTTGCCCTCCCCAGTGCTTGTGGGGGCCCTCTCCCATGGCCCTCCCCACTCCTGCTAGCATCCTAATGAACCCACAAACCCTACACACACTTCTGGCTCCCTTGGCCATGGACCACAGGATTGCTCCCACACCAACCCCATGCCAAATGGATGCCAGTGATTTGTTTTTATGAAGAATAAGGAAAACAATGTCCTGGGCCATGCCAGGAGGAGCATGGCCAGCACATCAAGGGAGGTGTTTTCCCCTGCCAGGAGCTGGGAATGCTGCCATGGTTAATTTGGGGTTGCCCAGTTCAAGGAGGAACAGAAGAGTCCAGTGGAGGGTCACCAAGATGGCCAGCCCTGGGGCACAGGGCATACGAAGAGATGTGGAAAGAGCTGGGAAGGGTTAACTGGAGCAAGGAGAGGATGTAACTGCAGCTGCAGCTATCTGGGGGCAGACACCCCAAACACTTCTCGGTATGCCAGACTATGTAACAAGGGACAAAGACCACAAGTTCACACTGGACATTAGTAAAAGCTCTTTCTCCAAAGTATGGTACAGCCCTGGACAGGTCACAGCGGGGTGCTGGATCTTCCATGGCGGTTGACTGCTCATGGTGTGTATGTGAGTATGATGCTGTCTTCCGCAAAAGGCTGTTATGTCCAACCAGCTCTGAATTTACCCCTTTTTCCTTTCATCAGCCATGCCCTTCTCCTAACAAAATGAGGTGGGTGTTGTAATGACATTGCCACTATTTCCCATATTCTTCCCCATTCTGTCCCTTACACCCAGACGCTTGTTTTTAGCTCTGCATGCAAACAGCTCTCACCAGGGCTCCCCACCACAGCAGATGTGTCTCTCAGACCAGCAAGAAAGGCCTCCTTGCAAGTGTATTACCTCCAAATGTACATTCCTCTAGTCAGAGCTGTGCAGCCTCATCAGGACCAGACTAGACAAAACCACTTTGTCTCACCTGAAAAAGTTGCCCATTCTCTGCTTGTTCCTGTCCCCAGGCCCTCACCCAATGGTGTTTGTCACCTTAGCTGGCCTCTGGACAACCCAACGGAACACTGCTGCTACCATGCCAAGTGGATCTTTGGATCTACTTGCACTTCTGCCAAGGCCTCTCCATCCTGGACATTTTAGTGCTGGAGGGAAGAGAACTCAGTCCTGCCTTGCAGGGCTGCAGTCCAGGAGGCGGGTAGTAAAGCCCAAGCCCCTTGGACTTGGCACTGGAGTTGGCTGCTCTGAAAGAGACTGGATCTTGAATCTCTAGGTGCCAGCTCTTTGCATTCATCCTTCCCAGGGCCGCAGAGGTCCTCCAGTTTTCCTCCTGATAAATTTAATTAGCAGCCTACACTGTTACCTCACACTTCAGATAAGCAATTAATCTCATTGCCAGGTGCTGTCACTGCCAACAACTGACAGCATTTGGAGAGCAGAGGATAGAAATACGGAAGGGAATTGAAAGGGAACACAGAGCTCAGCCTACTTCTGTGAGGTGTATTAAAGAGTTGTCAATAGAGGAAAAGCAGTTGTCATGCAAATGTTCCTGTTTAACCCTGTCATTCTCCACAGGACAGAAATAGAAGTGGATGGCACAGGCTTGCAAAAGCATCCTCCCGTTGCTAGCAGCTTTTAGATAGGTACCCATGCTGTTGACTGCACCAGCCTCCTGCACCTCACCAGCACCTCAAGGAGATCAACTGGATGACATCAATTCCCCAGCGCACAGGCACCTCTGCTGCAGCCTCACAGCTGGAGGTTCCAGGACTCCAAAACCCACATCCCCTGCTCCCCAGAGGTGCCCCCCAAGCCAACTCATCTGCCTCCCAGCTTCAGCCCAGGGCTCCTTCAGACAACCCTCTTGGAAGTGCCCCTGGTGAGGACTTCCATACTGCACCCTGCCTGTCTCCAGTTCACCACCAGATGCTTGGTTTTAGAGGTTTCATCTTATTCTCACCATCATCCACCTTTCATTTGGTCCATGTGTAGGCACAGAAGGAAAGCACGGGGTCAGCATGGGGCTGTAACAGGACTTTGCACTAGGGTGTCACAGAGATTTGTAGATGACCAGGCAGGGCAGAGTGATGCCTGTTTTGGGAGGTACCCAAAAGAGGACACTGGAAGGTCCTGCAAGGGACAAATAGTCCCTGACCTCCTAGCCAGGCTGTCCTCAGCCCAGCCCAAACAAGCCCCTAAGACCAGGAGAAGTGTCTGGGCCAGGGATTCAGCCTTTTAGACACCATGGGCCAAAGTGATGCTGGTCATCATACACCAGCTCTGCAGCACAGCCTGGGCCAGAGCCAGGCAGTTACAGTCTCTGCTCTCCTGCAAGACCATCACTAGCCTTCCAGCCAGGGCAGCCTTAGGCTCAGAGCATCCCTCATCCAAACCCTCAGAGCTCTCTCCCGGTGCCCATACATCAGCAGGAGGGCTGAGCCCTCAGCTGGGAGAGGCTTTGTGCCAGGAACTTGCCAGTAAATCCCTCCTGCAGCTCCCACGGGGTTCGCAAGGTCATCTCCCCACTAGCACTGCACAGAAGTTCAACCATCTGGTGAGACCACCACACGTGTGGGCACGCACACCTGCAAGCCCCCCCAGCAACCTGCTCTGGGCTGCACATCCATCAGCGGTGATGGGATTTAGCTGTCAGGGAGAAATGCCTGGAATTTCTTACCTGCCCAGTCTGCCTGGTTCAGCCTCGCCGAGTCATCATGGGGTCTCTTAAAGAGAAATGGAAAGCTTTCTGTCCCTGACTGAGTATGTGAATGCTCCCAGCATCCTCAGATTACAGATGATGAGCACTCCAATCCAGCACTTCTGCTCACTTCCAGAGGTTAGCATCCCTGGGTGAAGCTGAAACCAGATGGTGAATTTACAGGTCAGGAGCACAGCTCTGGTGGCAGCAGATGCTTTGGACCTCCTCTCTCTGCAGACATGCAAGCAGCATTCTAGAACGCAGCTCCAAGACCAAGCTCAGAATAACATCCACCACAGTGGGAATGTTGGATGCTGCTGGTCTAGGAGCAGTCCCTCTCCCAGCACATGGGATGATCAGGATGCTGCCAGCACCTGCGCAGTTTCAACCCCAAAACCCCGTCTCAGGGGCTCGGCACACATGTAAGGACCTAGAGCTTCAGGGGCTGGAAAATGGCATTTCCCCAGGAGCTCTGGGGTGATTTGCACAGATCAAAGCCAGTCTATGGCAGATGAGGTGCCAAGCCATGAGATTATTTCTGTGCAGTTACACACTAGCACGTATACCAGATGTCTCACTGTCCTTATTCAGCCTCTCGTTTTCTTCGGGTACAGAGGATAGACTGATGTGTTTTCCAGCCTCTGACAGAAACAGTGCAATTTTTTTTCTGGTTTTGCTTTAGATTCCTTACAATATAGTAATTTATATTATTTTGATATTTTAAAAATGTTTTTCAGACAAGCAGTATGTCCATTTTCAATAATGTAAACACTCCAGTACTACATAATGAAAGAGCAATTGTTTAAATGGTAAGCCAGCTTTCTCCAAGTAGTCTCCAGAAGAATTCAGGCCTTCACATTTCATTACTTTGTTTGGTCTTGTTTAAATGATTCCCAAAGCTTCTGCCTGGGAGAGCTCTGCCTCTGGATGGTGGTATGTTAACCATTACAGGAATGGCTCCCAGACTTCTAACGCAGGGAAAGAAGCAAACCAAGCAAGCAAGTGGTGACATCAAAGTTGCAGTGATGGAAAACCCCTAATCCTATATACCCTTCCTGCTTTAATTGGTGTTAAAACAAAGATAATCTTATCTCCGCCCTATAAAAGAAGGGATAGGATGTACTCTCTAAAAGCCCCTCCAAAAGCCCTCACAAACTTGACAAACATTGCATGTTTTAAGTCTGAGGCAAATGGCTTTAATCCTAAAGGAAACATGAAAGTAAAAAGGGAACTTTTCCTGGACAAGAGCCCTTCAAGTGGACAGTCTCCCCAGTCCTGGTGCAAATCTGGGGTCACTCCCCCAGCACTGCGGCGCTGCTGGGGATGGGTACGCACGTCCACCAAGAGCAGGCACAGAGACTCAGGGGACCAGAGCAGCCAGGGACCACCCGATGTCTGCACATCTCCAGGTGCCAGCAGAGCCAGGATCAGGCCCCCAAGCAGACTTGTGCCTCCATCTCCAGGGACTCCCAAGTGCATCTGTGGCTGCTCAATCTGAGAACTGCCTGTCTCTACCTAACTCCCTTATCCCACATGTTGGAGGAGGATGTTTCAGGGTCAGGGGTGTGGAGTCTGAGATGGGGTCTCTGATGAACACCCCTGCCTGTCCCAGAGGCCCTAACCACTACAGACAGCACGCAGAAGTGTTGACAGCACTACTCCTAAATTCCTCTGACCTGACTGACATCCCGTATCATGAGGACCGGCACAGAGCAGTGCCCACCCACCCCATGCTCTCCTCTCCATCTCCAGCACGCACTCTGCAGACCACCTCTAGGTGCAGCTCCTAAGGGCGCCTTTCCAGGGCACAAGCAGCTTTTCCAGGTGGAGGTGGGGGTGGCCAGAAAAGTTTGGAGTGGGTATGTTTAATCATTACATTTTAACACTGCTTAGCACCCAGTTTAGACAAGTTTAAAACACACCAGCTGGTTAAGTGTCAGCACCCACCTTCCAGATGACAACATTGTTCTTCGTGAGCACTAGGTGCTGAGTGGATCTGGCATAAGGGCTGATTAAAACTGGTTAGTTATGGTGGCTTAAATCATTGGGGGTGTAGTTGCAGAGTAACTTTCTTTCCCAGTCTGCAGTGAGCGGAGAAGCTGTAGGCAGGCAGCACCTCTTGGAAAGGGAGGTGACACACCACCCAGGGCAGTTGCACACTGTCCACCTCCATTTTCCAAAAAGCCCTGAAGTCTGCTTACATACTTATGAAAGGCAAAACCCAAGAGAACCAAAGTTCCTCCAAAACAAGCTCCCAAGTGCTCTGGCACTTGGGAGAGCTGCATGGAGCACCGTGTCCAGGCTGGGGCTGTCCAGTGCAAGGAGGACACTGGAGTGACTCCCAGGAAAGGCCACCAGGACGGCTGGGGGGCAGGAGCACATGGTGGGTGAGAAGAGGCAGAGGGTCAGACATGAACCTGGAGAAGAGAAGGCAAAGGAGAGACCTTACTGCTGCCTTCAGTGACCCAACAAGAGGCTGTAAGGAAGATGGAGCCAGGACCTCAGAGACAGGACAAGGCTCAAGGTAGCACAGGAGAAAGTTCAGCATGACACAAAGAGAGTATTTTTCACCATGAGGGAGGTCAAGTATTGGAAGGAGGGCTCTGAGAATTGAGGGAATCTACACCCTTGGAGATAGTCAAAGCCTCTCCCAAGGGAGTGACACACATTCTGGTCAGTCTAGCTGCCCGTCACCAACAGAGCTTCCACTTCTCAAGCTTCTGGAGACCCAGCCTGCCCCCTGCTCAATGGACCACCTCGTTGCAAGGGCAGGGGTACAAGCACAGTGAACAGGGTTACACAGACGCAACACTAACCTGAAGGCAAAAAAAAGGCACTTACACTAGGAGTGCAAAGATCAAGCACTTGTTTGTGGGAGTAGCCCAAGAAAAAAGTCACTTTTTTACTTTGCTTAATTTCACAAACTTTGCTAAATGAATCACACTCAAAAGCAACAGTTCCTTTCCCCAAAGCAGAGTTCCTTGGTGCTTGTCATCATGCACACCTCATAGACCACAGCACCAGCCTGGACCTCCAGCTCCGTTCCAGAAGTCCATCTATCCCTGCCGCCTCTGGTTCACTCACATCCATACAGGCACATTTCTGGCCTTCGAATGTCTTTGAGGCTTCAAAAAAGACCTGAGCAGAAGCAACTTTACCCAGCAATGAGCTGCCATGTCAACATGGTGTGAACAACTTTGAACTGCTGTAGTTTTAGCCTGCAAAGTGAACTGCAAGAAGAAATAAAAATTGCAGTGCCTCCAGGCAGCTGATCTGCTGAAAAGCCAGGGCTCCTCTGAACCCCTCTTCTCCAGAGGAGAGGAGGATGTACAGACAGCTTCTGCAAAGTCCATCCCTGCAGAGGTAGCATCAGCTTTAAGCCATGTTGGATAAGGAGTGTTGGGATGGCAAAGCTGTCCGTGAGCCACGTCTCTTGCCTTAGAGAAGGCATAGCTAGAGCACCAGTGTCTGTCACTGCATTCATCCTCATTTATGTGGTCTGTCCGCAACATTATTTAGGAGCAGTCAGTTTGCTATCTCAACACTGCTGATAAAGAAACACACAAAATATTGTAATCTGAAGGATTCGTGATGGGGAGATAAATTGTTTTAAACATGACAATCCAAATGTTAGAAATTTTGGAAACAGTGGGATTAAGGCCATGTAGTAGGGTGGAGACCAGCCCCCTCTCCACCCTCTGAGTTTTCATGTGTGTGTGCGTGATCATGTCATTTGCAGTACACAACTGCATCCCATTTTTTTCCCCAAACATAGGACAGACAAGACTTGGGAGTGCACTGGCTTCTGCAGTAATAGGCAGCTGTGTGCACTTGGGCTATCACTGAGTGAACCATCAGCAGGAGAGAGGGAAGCAGGAACAAAGATAAAAGTAAGGCAAATGAAACCTCTCCAGAAGAGCTCATCTTTCCTGTATTTCACAGACCTTTTGGAAAATGTGGATGGCCGTGTGGTTCGGTCATCCTTTGCTGACATTGCCACTGTGTTCAGGGTTCCTGGATGCCCAGGACCTGATTTGGACATCCAGACTGCTGTGCATTCACAGCCTCATCTGAGGTCAGCCTGTCCCATGGCATCACCAATCCAGGGGACAGCAAGATCTTAACCTGACTCTGCTACAGCTTCACTCCAGGCATGTTCAACCTTTCTTTCTACTGACATAAGCCAGGCACTCAGAGGCTGGGTTGAGCCCAGAAGTCCAAGGAAGGAAGCCATGACTCTGCAATCAACATATGAATTTTTGACAGAGAGCATGGAATATGATGAGGCACTGTACAATGAAGTGTAAGTACAGAAAACTACCAAAACTCCCAACTCTTGCCAAACAGAAGGTCCAACCATCCTGCACACTAAGAAACAACAGAGTGGCCATGCTAAGATCACCATGTGCAAGGGATGTTCAGGTAAGGACACCTCAAGTAGGGATTTTCTAGCAAATCTTTTATAAAGTCTTTCTATTTTGCACAACGGTAACAACTGCAATTTGTGGCTAAATAAATACCCAGGAGTAATTTCCACCGTCAGCATTCCCTCTACACTCAATTTCATAGAATCATAGAATCATAGAATCATAGAATCACTAGGTTGGAAAAGACCTTAGAGATCATCCAGTCCAACCGTATCTGTCCACCCCTAAACCGTATCTCTCAGCACCTCATCCACCCGTCTCTTACACACATCCAGGGATGGTGATTTTGCTAGTGGTGTTTGTGCACTACTGAGGGTTGCAAGGGATCAACATCAGGAGAAGGTTGAAGCCTAGGTCCCCTGGCTCTCATTTCACTGATAACTTTCTCCAACGGGTCTGCACTGCTGAGGGGAAAAACAACAGCAAATTATCTGTCTATATCCATCCTGAGCAGTGTTGTATGGCAGGACCTGAGAGGCAAGCATGCACCGTCAGAAAACACAGATGAGAAAAGGTGTTTTCAACAGCTCATAATTCCCCTTATTTGGGTGGGGTTTGCCTGCACCTTCCACAACTGAAAGCATTCTTCTACCAGATTTCATATTTCCATAGTCCCAGATTTTCATACTCCCACTGGAAAGGAGAGAGGCCTTGGAAAGGTGTCACAAGCAACGGGAGATGGAAAAAATGTGAGGTTGCTCAAACACAAGGTTAGGAGTATGCTGGCTGGTTTCAGCTGCATGAAAGCTGAACAGGAGTACATGTGCTTTTAAAAGTAATTCTCAGTAAATCATGGGTTTTCCCCAGCTTCCCAGATTGCCAAGGCTCTCCCACCACACTCAAGGGCTTGCTGCCAGCTCCGGGCATGCCACATGAGCACTGAACAGGTTCGCAGAGATGTCATCAAAGTCACCAATGACAGAAAGTACAAATAAAACACTGTGAAGAATAACCAAGATTGCCTCAAAAAAATTGTCGTTGCTCCCAGGAAAATGTAATTCAGATATTTCAGTAAAAATTAATTTGGGTCAAGAAATTACAGTGAAAGAGTAAAAATACATTTTCAAAAGTCAAGAACTGGCAGCAGTGCCTTTAAATTAGTAAGCACAGAACAGAAGCAGTTGATAAGAGCAGCTAAATGGGGCAGTGGAAAAAACACATCCCATAAGATTAACAGCAACAGGATGGAAATCAAGAATGCAAGAAAAGTAAGGCCATAGTAAAGGTATGTGCCTGCTCCCACAATATGGCAAAACTGTCCGTTGTGACACAGAAAGGGATATATAATAATACAGTGTACATTGTTCCATAACTTACAATACCTTAAAGTTTTCCATTCCCCCTGAAAGTATAACGAATACGAGCAGTACGCTCCCAACACCAGGCAGTGTTAGAGAACTTGTTCTCAAGAGCTGTAAGAGTCAGACAAGGAAAACTCTGTGATGCGAGTGCTGGTGTTTACGAGACCAGCCGTAGTGATGCAGCGGACCAGACACCCTGATAACACTGTGGCATATGATTTTCAAGGGTAAGAGATGCTTATCTCTCTCGGCCAAGATGATGGCAGCACTGCCAAGGGTAAAGAGTGGAACACCTAACATCAGAGAAAGTCCCCCTATATTCTTTTTGTGTTGTGGGGTTTCATCGGATTACTGGTCGCTTAGCAGAGTGGGATCAGACACATGGTGCACTCATGACGCTGACCATTCTCCCAGCCCCATTCTGCAAAAAGCGGACCTTGCAACAGCGTGCCGTGTTGAGGAAAGAAGTCTGAAAAGCAGAGAGGTTGCTGCAGCGAATGGACTGTGCATGACAGCCCGGCATGAAGCCACAGCAACGGATCAGTGGGATCCTCAAATGCAGGAAGCAGAAAGTGCCCAGCATGCTTAGAGGTGATGTGAGAACTGTGCGTGGGCAGCGTGGTCCAACCACCCATTTCCTGGTCCCTCAGCAGCCATATGAAAATACAGATAGATCTGGGCTTCTTAATCCACAGACTGCCCAAGCACCGAGCTCATTTGGCTGCTAGGAGTCCCAAAAGCCCTTCTCCAGTGACCTTCACTGCATTTTCCCAGTCGTTCCCAAAGCCCACAGCATGGCTGTGGCTGACACAAGGGTTTTCTCCACTTGCAGGGGAGACAGGGTAAGCAACCACACCTGACTACATAGGAAGTTGAGTTGAAGAAAGGAGTTATTTGGAGCAGGGGACACAGTCAGCAAAGGGTTTTCTTCAAAGTGTGAGGTACCTGCAGCAGTTCCAGCCGGTGTTGGGAGCAGGACAGATGGCAGAGCCCTGCTAATCCAGATGGGCAAGCCAAGCCCAGAACTGTGCAGGACCCTGGGACACTGCCAAGCATGAACTCCCACTTTAAAGGCCCTACTTGCTCTTAAGGATTAACACAGCCTCCCAAGAAGGTCCTGCAGGGAGATGCTCATGTTTGAGAAGATTTGTGCCCTGCCTGATGAAGGGTGCTGTACTAGAGCAGAGAGGGGAATGTAGACCCAGGCTGGAGCATGGGCTATATGTCCCAGTCACTCCTGCTGCAACCCTCACTAATGGAGTTCAAAACCCAAAATTTTCCACCCCAACAAAACTGCATTCCTCATCCTAGGAGGGCCCATGCTGTGGCACAGGGGTGTTAACAAGGCATTGTCTTATTATTAGGGCTGTGAGAGCAAAACTTGAGCTACCATGCTCATTGAGGTGAGGTCTCGTCTCTCCTGCTCCTTTTGCGTCCATCGGCACTACAAAACCTGGATTTGCATGGAAAGGCAGTGTCGGGGGCAAGGGCACATAGACTGACTGTGGTTGGCATGCGAGGCAGAGCTCTGCTTGGCAGGCAAAGCACCAGTAGACCTTCTTGCGATAACTGGCGGGACTAGACACAAGCTCCTCACAGCATTTCTAGGTCACTGAGGCTCATCCTTCCTGGCGAGTTCTCCTCCTCTCTCTCTGGGGTACGTCTCCTGCAGCTTTTGTTCCTGTTCCATCTGCTCCCATGGAAAACCATCATTGTGTCTCACCAGCTTGTTCTCTGCCCATCCTCTCACACAAAGATCAAGCTGCTACCTTCACACTCATGACAGTGGGATGTGGGGGGCACTCTCCTC
The DNA here is from genome assembly GCF_000690775.1 of Eurypyga helias. Classification (NCBI taxonomy): domain Eukaryota; kingdom Metazoa; phylum Chordata; class Aves; order Eurypygiformes; family Eurypygidae; genus Eurypyga; species Eurypyga helias. The sequence continues at coordinate 15,390 of NW_010224740.1, forward strand.
CAGTGCTGGTACCCAGTGCTCTCCTACTGGCCCTGCTGCCCAGCTCTGGGGTCCTTGGTTGGTCTAACACTAGCTGCAGGGGAAGAGGTACCGAAACAACAATGAGATGGAAAGTGCCTAGTGGCTGCTCTGCACTAAGAGCTCCCCGTACAGAAACACGTGAATCCAAATGAAGAGGTAGCCAAGTAGCATGAGGGCCATGGGCCCTCCAAACGTGTTTTCCAAGCTGGACTGACCAGCTGCTTGTCTCCCTGTGTGCTGGGTTCAA
>NW_010224741.1:0-5629 GCF_000690775.1 Eurypyga helias
ACAAAAAAAAAAAAAAGAAATCTGACAAATAAGGTTAAGAGGTAATACTTCAAACAGTTAGCCACCGAACACACAATAAAAACTAGCAAATGCACTTTGGGGACAATACTTGAGAACTACATAACCAAGGGCTCCTTCATATATCTATTAAAATCATGTAAAAAGTAGCAAAACCATTGCCCAGACTGGAAACAACTGAATTATTAACCCCAGAAGAGCAGAAACGCCGAGTTTTGCTGAAGCACCATTTTCCCTCCCTTCTGTCACAGGCTTCTGGCCACAAAACAACACGAACGCTTTGCTGACCTCCCGGAGAAGCGTTCCCAATACAAGCTTCATAAAATTCCATGACCAGCCAGAGAGGATTACTAATAAATATCGAAGGAGAACTAAGAGAATCAGAACTGGGATACAAATGAACAGGCATTTGTTTACTTATTCTGAATGACCCATGGCTTAGAACACAAGGCATTTCCCATTAAAATAAAATATATGGAAACCTAAAAATGCTACTGCATATTTACATCAAAAGAAAGCGTTTTGAAGATACAGCTCGAGAAAGATCAATTACACAAATATACAGAAAATCAGGAAGTGAAAAAAAACCCCAAAATAATTAAGATGCGTGAAGCAAACAGAGCAGAATTGCCAATTTTTTTTTTTTAAATTTCACTACTGGAAAAGTCCCCCAGCCCCTGACCTGCTAGTCCTATTGCAACTAGGGAGATGTCGAAGTTCAAAACAAATCTAAAAGTGTCGCTGCCGTTTCCCAAGCTAAAAGCAGTAAATTCAGATCATGAAGAGAAACAGGTGGTCGGTTGGATTCTGCATATTCATCCTCACGCCGGGTGGGGAACACCTTTTCTTTGTGGCCAAAACGAACCCCTGACAGGAAGGAACCGCATGACGTGCCCTGCACAGCCCGTGGGCGCTTCAGCTGGGGACGTGGGGACAGAGGAGGTTGCATGTTTGTGAAACGTACAGTGTTTCAGAGAAGAGTGCAGCTACACTGCGGATCAACACAACGCCATCTGGGAAACACGCAGCCATTTGCTTTCCACCAAAACTCCCCTGTCACTGAAACGAACAGGAAAGGGATTCTCTTCCCTTCTTGCTTCCTCCGTAGTGGCTGACATTCCATCACTACTTAACAACTGCTAATTTTAAGACCTACAAAAAAGTGTTGAGTTTGGGAAACAGCAACTGATCCAGAGGTTGAAAAGCAGCTTATTAAAATATTAGATTTCCACCAATTAAAAAAAAAAACCGGAACACCATATTCCAAACGATGACGGGCTAAAATTTCACAGACCTAGGTGCCAGAAGGAAGGCTCCTACGTCTGTATTGAGGCAACTAGGGTTGAAAATTTGAGCCTGCCTAAGAAGTTCAGACAAAATCATTTCTAAATCAGCTTATTTTAAAAATACCAGGTACAAACACCTCTGGACACGAAATCTCAGCTTCAAGAGCAACCTGGCATCACCGGTGATTGCCTAAATTTAAGCATCAAATAGCATTTTTCTTTGAAGTAGTACATCTACTTTTGTAAACACTATCCACAAAATTAGCCATCTGTACTTGTTAGCTGGGTAAAATATTTACAAGTGCATCCCACAACAAGCAACTATGTACAGAGATTAAAAAAAGCTGAAGTACTAGAAGTTGTCTATTTACAAAGTAAGCAAATTCTTGTGAGGAGTAACACCACCTTCAGCGAGAGCAGGGAACGGGGGCACGTCTAGAGGTCAGCGAGTCGGGCAGCGCCAGCGACGCCTGCTTCCACCCTCCGCAAGGAGCCTGCAAACGGCTGCCGCAGTTCCCAGCCTCCTGCGGAAGGGGATCGTCACTTAGTAGTCACTTTGGGCCTGATCCAGCAGAGCACATCGGGCCTGCGCTCGGAGACCCGAGCGCAAACTTTCCTGGGGGAAACCATCAGGACTTTTCACAGGCTTCGCTCCCCAAGACATCCGCAAGCGCGCTGCTGGATCGAAGCCGTACTGCAGGTGCCGTAAGAACGCAGTTTCAGTGTCTCCATCTGCAGGCCCCTGCAATGCTTTAGAGCACTGCAAGGACTTCTTCGATGCCTGCTCACCACCCCGAGACTGCTGCTGCCTGGCAGGTAAGCCGGCAAGGAGGGAAGCAGGTTCCTGAAGTGATGCAGAGATTAACCGCTTGGTGCTCTCCCAGGTGTCACCCTCTAACAAAGCACATCGATCTCCACGTGCCTCTGCAACAGCGCAGTTAACCCTGCGAAGGCTGCAAGCTGATTCACAGTTGAACAAAACTACTCTGATTTCTCTCCCCTCCCCCCATCCCCGACTGCAACTCTTCCTAATGTAGGTCCTGGACCATTTTCTGGAACCTTCCCATGGCGAGCTTTGCACTGGTACACTGGAATACAGAAAGGCCGAGTTACCCCGTGGGGGCTTCTAATCACCTTTGTACCGAACTGTGAGAAATCATATTCTTTTTGTTTCTATTGTGACAATCTCTTCCAAAGTCCTTACTTGGGCTTTCCCTCTCTGAGCTACTTCGTCTTAACCTCACTTGCTCTTTGTTTTCATCACTTTCTGCTTCAGAGTCGCTCAGCTCTAAGTCCGGGCAGTACCCGTCGTTGTCCTGGTACGGAGCACCTTCAAGCGTCTGCTTGCTCCACAAGCGATCTTTCGTGGCAAGTCTTCTCGTTGGCTTCTCACAGCACCGGAGATCTTCCGTGGTCCTCACCAGGCTGTTGGTAGCCTCTTTAAAGGACCGGCTAAAATGTTCTATGGTGGATTTTCTAAAACCGCTCTGGCTGGCCAGGTGAGCTGTGAGCACGGACTCTTGTTCATAGGGCGTCTGGCTGGAGCTGTCTCTCTGGCCCACGTCTCCAGCCCTGCCCATCAGACCATTGGACTTGGCCACCAGCCTCGAGTTCTCCTGCTGCACCCGCCCATTCCCAATGGAAGACTGTCCATGCAAAGCAGCCTGGAGCGCCAAGGGCTTCCCGGATGGCTGGCCCCGGTGAAACTCCGGCATCTGCATGGGGCCAGAATCCTTTGCCTCGCTCCGAGGCTTGCCAATCCCTGCCAGCAACCCGTTACTTCTGCTGTCGTGCTGATACCTGGAGTAAGATTTTGCTTTAATTTCGAACGATTCCTTTGACATTGGCACGCTCCGTTTGCTGTAAACAGTGCTGTTGTTGTCGGGAGAAAGCGGTCTGTTGCCAGGCTTCAGCGAGTTATTCCTGCAGTCTCCTAGTGCTGATTTGGGCATTTTTAACTTCAGGGTGATCCTGGGAGGTGGGTAGAACAGCGTGTTCTCTAGTGCACTTGTCAGGGCATGGCCTACAGGAGAAAGAGACAAGGGGGCAGGAGAGAAAAAGGCTTTTAAAACAAGAGGGCAGTTGTCTTGTTATCTGTAACAAGTTTTCTAGTCCATCAGGTGGTCATTCAACATTAAGAAGCATTTGCAAACAATTAGTGTGAAATTATTTTAGGACATTGAAGAGAAGCTGGGATAAAGAAAACTGTTCCAAATTATCCACCGTTTTCAGAATTTGGGTAAGCATTTTAGCATTTCCATCAACAGCAACAACATGCCCTTTTTACGGGGCTTTAAGCCAGGGAGTCGAACCAGTTCTGAGTGATGACTGAAGTAGTTCCAAAGCTATAAAACAGGTTCATATTCAGTTTTGGATGGAGAAAAAAACCCCAATGCTTCAAACTGAGTTTCAATTTGGACTTAGTTCAAATCTCTGCTTTGTATTATAAAATTCTCTATGCTTTAGAAGTCTTTTCACCCCAATGTATCAGTCTTTATGATTATACATGCATGCAGCACCACTGCAAAGTAGCTATCAAGCTATTCTAATAAGCATTAAAAAAGCACTTGTATTTCTGAAGACAAATTTAGGAGACATTTCTAATAAAATGCATTTACACAAAACCGAAGTGCTTTTAGAGTCCTGCTGCTTCCACAAAGCACTGTTCTGATCTAAACCAGTTTTAAACAAGCCACCTTGTCACTACTAATGAAACCTACTTATGTTTCATTAGGGTAGAGGGAAAAAAAAACCACGAAGACTTCAATCCAAATTGGTCATGAAAAACATAAGGATATATATCTTGAAAGAACAGAGATCTTAATTTCCCACTGAACAAGTAGCTGCCTTCCCTATTAAAAAAAAATAATTGCACTGTAACATATACTCTTCCTCCTTCCGAATGCTGCATTCCTTATTTCAAGACAGTTGCTGTAAAAATGAAGGGCAGACAGGGTAGGTTTTGGCACATCAGCATTCCTAAGCGGTTACTATTCACTGTTAAACACCAGAGTACTTAAAATCTTTTTTGAAAGAGGCAGATGGTAGGCTAAGAAATGCCCCTCTGGGCCGTTCATGCAAGGCAACAGGAGAACAGCAGCCCTTCCCACCAGTCACTCTTCTGCCTGAAGGAACCGACTACTGACAGCAAACGAAAAACCTGCTCAGCTGGAGAACCAAGCAGCAGCGCAGAGCTGGCAGTGGGAAACAGCACCCAACAGCAGCAGCCAAGGAAGTGAAACCCAAGAGATCGCCACCAGCTCATTTCTGCTGTCTGAGTGTCACAGTGATTGACAAGTAATAGACATATACCAGCAACAGCCATAAAATAAAGAAATATCCAAGTAAATATTTTAAGAGATTAAAGTGTTTCCTGTACGTTACTACTTTCACTGACTGTGTACTTGAAGAAAGTTTTAAAGGCAGATTTACAATGTGAAAAACACTAAGCAGGAACATAAAGGGAACACCTTTTTTCTTCCTTTTTTTTTAGTTTAAACACAGGTAGAATTTGCAAATATTTTATATTTATGTGATTACCTGCAGCAATTTCCTGATTAATAAGCTGGACTTGCAAATTGAAGACCTGTTCGTGTACTTTACTGTGAGACAACTTCAGTTTCTCTCTCCTGCTTACCATGTAGCAGAGGTTTCTCACCTACAGAGGAATAACAGGACACTTAATAGGCAATAAGAAAATAAATCCTGACTTAGTTAAAAAAAAAGTGCATCAACAACAGATTTAAAATAACATTATGTGCAAAATCCCTTGCCAAAGTTCTTGTGAATATGGCTGAACACGTGCAAGGGAATCAAAACAATAACCTGGAATTGTTTTAGTTGCCCATTTAATGAATGCCTTTGACCGTGTTCTGCAAGACAGCAGGATGTATTTTCATCTACAGAACAGTGAGCAAACAGAAAATTCCAGTCAGAAGAAACGTAATTTCTAAGACTTGCTTGCCTGTAAGCCTGCTTCCACTATGTATGATGCTGGGGACATTACTGCAGGCAGTACTGGGCTGTCCCAGAATTTCCTCACAAAGCGTTTCTTTCATAGAATGATCTTAAACAGCTAAACTATGTTTGTTTTACCTAAATTATTGCAACATTATGAAGTAATACTTTTTACAAAGGTACCCGAGAGAGCCAGCCTGTTTGGACCAAAACTAACACATAGTTCACCTCTAAAAGTACACTTTGGCTTCTTGTGCAATGCACACATTTTGGCCGACCCGTTTAGCAGTTTATGTTCCGAATCCATTGTACTGACTCACAAGGTTCAACAGGCTGACTGCAAGGGTCAGGGCAACCCCCAGTATCAA
>NW_010224742.1:0-3152 GCF_000690775.1 Eurypyga helias
ATTCTGTGATTCTATGATTCAACTAGAAAGGAAGAGGCTTGTTACACAAACATGAACATGTAACTCACATAAGCTGTTATTCATAACCGCAGCTCATTTTACTTAACCTCAATATTTTGCAAGTAGGCAGGATTTAATCTCACTGACATGCAACAACAAATTCAGAGCTGTTTGTATTTATGGATTGTATACAGCCAAGCTATAAGGCTAAACAAGACAACTACCAACATTCCAGCTAGAAATTAACTCAACCCTGGCACACTGAACAAGGTTACTAGCAAGTAAAATGGGTAACCTGCCAGAACTAGCTGATTCCATTAACAGGATTAATCAGGTCTATTCCTCTACTCATAGACCAAAGCAGATAAAAGTCATAGGTAAGAACTAGGGTGAGCCATTTTCTTGCATCAGCAATCACAAGTTTTACAGAATGCCTGTTGTGCAACCAGTTATCTGAGTCTACTGCCCTGTAGTCAGGGGCAGCAAATCCAGTGATGGAAGTAGAAGGGTAAACAAGACTACAGCAACAGCGTTAAGCTGACCTGAAGAGATTTTAATGCCACACTGTACAGATGTGCAGGACTTAACTTTCAGCCTCCAGAAAAAAGAAAATGCTGGTTTGACAGACTTCAATCATTTAAAAGGTTTAGAGGCAAAGTAAGGATTTTGTCCTGGAAAGTTAAACCAGGCGTCAACATGATTAGATGATGCAGACCAACAGGCAGAGATGACACACTGTGATTACTGCTTAACTCCACTGCCACTGGTCAGGAAACAAAGCTGGCCACCAATGGCATCACTGTTGTCACCACTCATTTGACAGAGCAGATTTGCTGCTGACGGCGTGCCGTGGATGACGAGCCCATGCCATCGACATAAATGCCGCTAAGAAGCTGCACTGTGACTCCAGAGGGCTCTTAGTTCTGCATCAGTGCCTGCTCTAATGCAATCAGACACTCTACCTTCCTCTGAACACCCTCAGCAAGAGCGTGCTGAGTCATAGAGCCTGTAGGGACACCAGGAGCTGCAGGGCCTGCGAGCACAGACTGCACTCTGCCTGCTGCAGAGCAGCTCATTCCAATCCCTAAAAAACAGCACCAGTGCAGCACTGCTATCTCACATAAACACCTGGCAAAACCCTTTAAGCCCCAGTGAAACAAAGTAAGCCCTATCTGAAGCCCATATTATCTCAGTGTCCAGTATAACGCAGCAAAACAGCCTTTTTAAAAAAAGCCCTCACAATTCTTCCATAAAAATACAGCAAGTTCTCTTATTTCTAGCCTATGTGGAATGCCTGGCAACACATTTACAAGCCTCTTGTCACTGCAAAAATCATGACGTAGGCAGCATTAGCTTTATTTGTTTGGCTTCAGACAGTTCCAGATTAGTATTTGGGGAAAGGTTAAAAACAGGACACGCAAGAGGATATTTCAGCACTAGCACTCTGAGCACCTAAGGTTTTTAATCTTCAACTGGCACAGGTTATTAGTTTCAGACCATACCTTTGACCAGCATGGGTGTTCCCACTTATATGAGCACCTTTATTTCCTGCTCCCTCACCCCCCGATAGCACTTAGTACAGGCACTCTTTTCAGTGAGAGCAAGCTTTAAAATTGAGAGGCTCAAAACAATGACATGCAAGCTCTAAGCCAGTGTTTTTTTCAAGACCCAGCTCTCAAAGTTGAATTAATTATGACAGCATCTCACCATGTTAAATACACAGATGCACAAGAAACAGTATTCACCACAGATTACTTCCATCTAAGGGAAAAAGTCAAAGTCCTACTACAAGAGCAAGCTAGACATCTGCTTTAGAAAATTAATCCTTGAGAAAAACATGGCATGATTAAGAGTTTTTTCAGCTGCCAGCTCCAAATGGTGCATGATTTGTGCTGAGCACTTCCCTGTTCTTACTTGCTTGTAAATATTCTCTTAAGTACACAAGTTTAAAACATTTCCTGGATACACATCAAGATCTGAATACTAGACGAAAGTTCAAATGCTACTAGAAAGTCATATTTTAAAAGTGTAATATGGTTAATAAGTGCTCAGACTTAATACTAAAATAGCTACAGTACCCCTTGGAATGACCTCTTCCATGCAAAAGGGAATATTCAGTATTGACCTTCAATGCAATGAATCCATATAGAGCCGGCACAGCAAAAAAGGCTGCTGCTGTATGTAATTTAATAAGCAGAGACCGCAAAACAAACAATGAAAAAATAAACTGACCTTATGTTTAGCATGCTGAAACGCTGACCCTTCCTGCTCTTCATGCTGCACTGAGTTGGCTCTCTCCCTCACACTCCTATACCCAGGACTGGGTATGATGTACTCTTTTCCTATGTCGATGTCTTTCATCTTCTGTAAACGCCAGGGTTTACACGTGTGTTTTCACCTCAGATACCTGAAAAATAATTAAATTCCACTTCATTATATGCTACGCCCAACATACCAGTTCCTTTTAGTCATCCGTTTTTAAAGTTTATTTTTGAAATTAAGAGTCAGAAAGCAGCTGTAAAAGAGTTAAATCCCTTCTCCTGAACTAGTTTAAACATACCCTGAGGTAACCAAATAGTACAGTGATTCTCAATGCACTGGAGTACTGTCATACTTCCTTCCTTAGAACTCTGAAACAGGATTATGCAATCTGACAGATTAAAGTAATAACTACAGTATTTAGTAGAAACCTTGAGAAGCTTGACTGGGAAGATGAAATCCCTGAAATCATTTTTTGTCAGTTGCACATACCCAACAGCTTACCGGTACAAAGTTTTGCAAAATTGATGTCTCTGGAGATATCACATGATAAAATTAGTCACTCCACACACACTCTAGGGAAGATACTCCTTTTCTATAGCGTTATTCACTTACGCCATGGGCTTGAGCTATCGCTCAGTTTGAACATGCACAGGAGGGAGTCATGTCTTCAGTGCTGCGGGCTTTCCTCAACCTACCAAATAGCGCTGTAGGGTCAGAGGGAGAAGCAGAATCCCAAAAGGAAAACCACCTCCCGCTACAAGACTTGGGTTTATAACCCTGTTTTATTGCATTCTGCCACTGGCCTTAAACTGACACGACGGAACAAGCCCGATGAAGTTGCATTAGTCAGACTGCAGCAGCAGGTTCGGCGTGGTGCACTGGGCTGCCAA
>NW_010224743.1:0-9198 GCF_000690775.1 Eurypyga helias
GCCGCCACGGGGAAGGGTGAGCAGCTCCGCCGCCGGCCGAGCGCGCGGCCCGGCTGCTCGCTCCTCCGGGGCTTCCTGGTGCGCGGTGGAGGGGAGCGTGTCCTTCCGCAGTGCTTTATTTTCTTCATTTTTTTAAAGGAAGTGTGAGATTTGAGCTTCACTGAGGGGTTTAGAAACCGTTGCACGTATGATCTGGTTGGGAATCTTAGTGGTGTTGCCACTGAGCAGCGAATGAACCAACAAAGCTATAGGCAGTGGGTGCCAGCAAGTGCCAAGCGCCACCACCTGTAGCCGTAATGCTGCAGGCACACTCGGGCACTCCCAGGTGCTTTTTCTGCCTTGCTGTGAACTTCATCTCTTCTTAATTGCATCTTTTCTAAGCAGTTCCACCCGTGGGAGTTTCCAAAGCCTGTTCGTCATGTGTAAGAACTGCTGATGTCAAGGAAGCGTGTACACAGTGCGACCAGTTCATCTGCCAGAACTGCAGCAGGCTCTGCAGCTGCTGTAACACAGTTACCTGTTCTTTGTGCTCCACTCTTGAGTAAGTGCCTTTTGAATTTTTAAGCTTATTTTAATTCTACACGTCCTGAAAATTGGCTGTAGCACATGAAGACCTTACAAGGTATCTAGCTCATCCATGTAAAGGACTTGGAATTTCTCTCTTATGTTGCCTTAGCAGTGATAAAACTGTCTGAAACATGGAAAATAAAATGCCAGTGTGAAGCAGTCTGATCAGTCTTAGTGCAAGTCTGGTTTAACTTCTTGTTTAAATGTTCCAAAGGCAAAAAATTCCTCTTGCTTTCCCACCAGCAAAGCTGGCCAATGATGAATGAATACATCCTCAAGGAGTAATCTTAGTTTTTGCTGTCATTGTTAACAGTTCTGTGATATAAAGAAATACTGAGTGTGTTGTGTGGGAATCCTGTAGTTATGGCCGATCATGGAATAGAATGGCATTCTTTGTTAAGTTCTGTAACACAGACTCCGGTTTCTATCGGAAACGCTAGATGCGCTGACTTTGTTTCTTCTTGTTTTCTTTTTTTTTTTTTCTTTTCTCCCTAGTTATGGTGATGTGGGAGAGCAAGTTCTCTGCAGTGGTTGTTCGATATTTCAAGTCTGAAACTCCATGGAATAGCCTTTATAGTTAAGACATCTGGATATTTCATGAAGTTTCCTCCTTACAGCTGGTCAATTACTCCTTTTTAGCATGTGAATTAATTATGGAATTTCTATGTTTTATAACTTTATATTGTACTTTTTAATATTGTAGCTAAATAAACATTTATATTTTGAGGATTTCCAGATCATTTTGAGTCAACTTTCTGCTTTGTCTCTTGTTGAAATATGCCTGTCTGGAAGGGGCCGCTCTCTGCTGTTACCTGGTGTTGCTTATTTGTATATGTGATACAAAATTCAGAATAACTGTTCAGTGTCTCTCCACATGATGCTCATGTCAGGACACCTGTTGTGGTACCAGAACGGCTCCTTGTGTGCTTCAGGTGAGTGTAAGCTTTTGCTTGTGAGCTAACTAGGAAAAGCAGTGGGACCTGAGAGCTTTTTCAAATAGAGGATTTGCTGATTTCCGGTTATTTTTTTATAAACTCATAAACATCTTATGATTGCTGGCAGTCTGAATGGTTTTAGATGTTATTTGCATGATAACTGTGGTAAAACAATGGTACACCTGGCTTTGAGCAAAAAAGCTTTTCTCTGTAGCTGTGTCAAAGACTGATTTTCCTGTACACTCTGCAAGGTCTGTCTTGGAAAGCAGCTTATTTGTATCAGTTGATTAGTTACACGGTAAACTCCATATTGTCTTGCATACCCACTCAAAAAATAGCTCCTAAAGTGTTCTAAAACGTGGTCAGCACTCGTGTGCCTCTCCACTAACCAGCTCGTTCCTCTTTTTGCTTTCATATCGCCGCAGAGACCAGTTTGCTTGGTATTGTTGGTGCTGTAGGAGCAAGACACTCACTAAGTACTGCTGGAAAGCCCCTCAAAGTAATTTTCTTTTACTACTTTTGTCTTTTTTTTTTTTTTTTTGTAAAAACATACCACGACTGTCACCTTGCAAACCATCCATATGAAAGATAAGACTACAGTGACCTTTACCTCAGGAAAATTACTCACTTTAGTGGCTGATTTCAGACTGTAATAAAAATGGAAAGATTTGAGAAATAAAACAGTTCTTATGGCACTTACAGCTAATGCTGTTTCTGAAATTATCTGGCCTGAACTCCCAAAGCAAAGTCCATTGCTCATGCTTCCCCGTCTTCTCATCTGTGATTTGTATGCTTTGCGTGGAGTAACTTTTTTTACCTCTCCCTCTCCACTCTACCCCTTTCTGTCTGAGGAAACTGAAAGCCCTTGCCCTTTCCTGTTTCTTCCACTCTCTCTAGGGCTTTTTGGTACTGAACCATAGGGGAAGGTAGCGAAGCTTTGAATGTTGTTTTGTTCACATTGAAGCAAATCGGTTAACCTATTAAAAGTAGCCAAGAGGTTTCAAAAAGTGTTAATGCTTCTTTAAAAAATAAATAGGGGCTATGTAATTTAAGCCAACACTGCTTGTGGATAGAAAGCTTGAAAGAACATTACTCTAAATCTCACTTTCTACTTTACGTTAAGAAAATTGCAATAGTGTGAACGTGACCAGGCGCTGCAGAATATTTTAATGACTATCACAGTTATTAGTATAACTCTTCTATCATTTTCTTTTGATAAATACTTTATTTCTAAGGGCACTGAAGTACTATACTTTTTATAGATTGCATTTAGAACTTGCTACTATTGTAATAACCCCTTTAATGGTATCTGCTATTCTGGGCTATTGTTATTTTCTGTTTTCCTTTAGGAAAAGCCTCAGCTGGAATCAAGTGACTGTAGCTTATACTCTTATTACAAGTTTTCGGTTCTCATGATTGTGATTTTGATTAAAACCTAGTGATAGATGCTGTATTACCTTTTGCAGAGGTTGCTATTGCTTCTACATTTGTGGTTGTAGCGTTTACTTTAAACTTTAGGATTTATCGTCTTTTCTTACACAGTTTTACTCATGCAGTAGTTGAAATCCTGATCCCCTGTTCTGTTGTCTTTCTGTTTCTTTTTCCCTGACAAGAACTGTTTAGGTAGTGAGGCCAGATGTGCACTTGATAACCCGCACAGCGGTGTCAAAATCAGCACCGGATCACCACGTCTGCTCTTGAGCTGTTCTGCATGCTCTAGCTTTTAAACTTGCTCTGAAGCTCCCTCTGTAATCCGACAGAGAAAACAAACCATTCAGCCTACCTTTCCAGTAGCAGTTTCACGTGGTAGCCACGGGGTGGCATCGCTGTGTTAGTTTTGTGTCAATTGTTACCCGCGTTCCTCGTTTTTTCTCAAGTCCTCACGGCTTGATTGATGCTGTTATAACTGGCTAGTTTTCGGGGAAGGTTTGCTTTAAAACATCTCCCTCGTACATCTGTAGGTCTAAAACAAGTGTTTCCAAAATAGAGGGGGTTTTATCCAAAATACTTCATGCCATTCTTAAGATACAGCCTAAAATTCAAAATGGGTCATCATCTTGTTTACAGAGACAAAGGCAAAATGTAGATCACATGCATAATGATCACATTATTTTATCTTTGAATTTTAGGGTACCACTGTCATAAAAAAGGGTATTTCTATGCCACACAATATGCAAGTTGTATCACACTCTTAAATAAACCCCAAACCCCAACAATAAAAAAGCAAAACAAACCCCCCCAAACACCCACATTTCACATTTTCTTGCGCTGAACTAACGTCTCGCGCACACGTTGCTTCTCATAAAGCCGCGAAAGAGTACGGTGATGGCGATGCTGATGGTGGGACGGTGAAGCTCTGACCTGTACTGGTGGGTGCTGGGTGGGCGGGCTGACCTCACTGGTAGGCTGCTGTCCATCACCTTTGAGCAGCAGCCGCAACTAGGGGTTGGTCCTGATGACTGAGGAAAGGTGAGGTAGCGTCTGCCTGTTCTGATGGGATGAGCAGCACCGGATGAGAGGAGAGCCATGGATGTCATTCACCTTGGCATTAGCAAGGCTTTCGCCACAGTCCCTTAAAGTGCTGCTGTGGAAGCTCTGTTGTCCCGAAGACCCCACAATGCAGAGGGACAACCCTAAGGGACAGGAAGCCTGGCACCTTCCAGTTCACCAACGGGGCACGTCTGTGGCCTTCGGAGTCTGACGAAAGTGCAAGTATTTAATGATCTTTCATGGGGATTGCAAGGCCGTGTAGTCATGTATGGTGGTTTTGAATACACTTAAGAATTTAAATCCCCTGCGGTTGCTCCCGGCACCACCCCCAAGTGATGTCAGCCGCTCTCCCAGGAGCTGCTGGTACCACGCGGGCTGCCTGCCTCCTCTGCTCCTTGGGGTCTAGGAACCTCCCTGCTCACCTCAATCATTGCGAGCTGTCAAATGAGGAACTGGTAAAAGGATACGTGGTCTGAGTACGTCCACTCCTGCATCCCATTTACTCTGCTAGAACTGCTCATACGATGAAACTTACTCATATCCTTAAGTGTTTTGGTGGGCCATGCTGTAGAGTGCAGCACTTTGCAGGATATAGATTCCTGAGCCTAAAGAAATAATTACATTTTCAACCAGGTAGCTTACATACATAAAAGTGCATCAATATTTGTATCTCGGTCCTAGCAAGTTTCATTTTAGGACCTTGATTCTCCCACTTTCTTGCACTGAGTAATCCCTCACTAAATGAGTAATCTGATTGTTCTGATTTTTCTTTCCATAACAGCAAGATTATTTACTGCCCCAAACTAGTTTTGAAAATATTTTTAAACCCAGTAAAAACAAGCTTAGAAACCTGGAACTAGTCGGTTTGGACGAACAGTATAAGGAATTTGAGAAGAGTGAAGTGTAAGGCTGACATCTGTAGTCAGTGTGCAAATTTTCATGCTCTCCTCACAACAAGGTTTAAAGAAGAAAGCCAGCTCAAATCCTTAATATCTTGTTTCATCTTCTGCTGAGTGGTTGTTCTAGAAGTCTTCACCTCTCTGAAAATGGGAGACCTTGGCCTCAGTTTAGTCACCTGTGTTGCTACTTGCAGAGCTGGTTTAAGACACCTGTGTATTTAGACAGGTCAGATTTGCACGTGAATGCAAGAGCCTTCCTACTTGGCCACTGGGAGGAGTAAGGCAGTTCTTTGGAAGCCCCTTCCTTCATGTGAGTTCCTGTCAGCAGTTGAACACAAGCATCTGTGAGTCCTGAGTATATCTGTTGTTCCCCACCTACCCAACATCCACTCAGTGAGACGAGAACTGGAAGTCGTTGTAATCCAAGTTACAGGGACTTTCCCTCTTCACTGGTACAAGACTTCCACCCTTTGTTTCCATGGACTTCCACTCCATGCGCTTTCATGTGTCCACAAATCTGTGTTTAGGATCAGTGCTACAACCTTTTCCCTTGCATCTTGCACTGACTTTGTCCCTTCTGTGCGGGTGCTGCTGGCGTGGATGCAGCGAGGGCTTGCGCGCTGCTATTCACCTGCACCCTAAGAAGTTTTCCGTTTGTGGCAGTGCAGTGCTGTCCTTGCTCTGCTGAAGAGACTGTCAAAGCTTGTGTTGCTGTCCCTTCCTTGCTGCTGGCACCTGTAATCTACTGCAAAATGCCATGACTGGGGTTTCTTTCATCTTCTTTGTGCCAGGTATTGTCTTTGGTTGTGTCTCACAGTGCAAGCGTAGCTTAATATGCAAGAGTTGTGCCTTTGAGCTGTGTCTGAAAAGTCTGTAATATTAATTTCACAGGTAGTGGTTTCTGCCCAAGGTAAATGAAGAATTCCATAATAATGACAGCTTCAGAAACACGGTCGGAAACGTGACTACCCTGAAGTGTTCAGGGGCATGCGTCACTTGGACAGGAAAACTAGTTCAAACCTTAACAGTTGTTCTCCCTATTTTCTTGAGATTTTCAGTTCTTGCGAAGCTTTTAACCTTAATCCTCTGCTCAGAATATTTTCTGAATTTCCTTAACTCCTGCTACCATCTGGTGTTCAGTAACTCCCTGGAGCCAAGGCGGCTGATGGAGATCCGAGTTCTCTTAGGTCAGCACTTGGCACCGTGAGCGTTTTCACAACCCAGAGAGCGGTCCCCATAGCCGCGTGCACGAATCACTGAAGTTACAGTACCCTGCAGCACCCCGCAAGAATGGGTTTTGACAATCTGGTCAGATGCTACACAAGCAAAAGGGCGATGAACTGAGCTTCTTGGAAGGTGTGACATAGATTTAAGATCATTATTTTGGTGCTTATTTTAATGTCAAGTGCTCTAAAGTTTCGTTACTGTTCAGAAACTTTGGGAATACCTGGATTGTGCATAAAATTTCACCATTAATTACACAAAAAAATGTCAGTAGGCTGGGGGGTATGCACATATGTGTTTATTTGTTATGGCAAACTATTCTGGCACATTCCCTGTAGCATTTCATATTACTGAGATGCTTTGCCCCAGTAGGAGAACTGCTCTTCAGTCTGTATTTAAACCTGCCTCCAGCAGTATTATCAGTTGTTTTAGTCTGTTTGGCATAGAAAGATGCTCTTGCATGCAAAAAATGCAAAAAACCTCTGTAAATCTGTCTGGTGCTGAAGACAGGAAGGCTCCAAATGATCAGTTCTGGTCAAAGTGCAGGGTGTGCTTCAGAGCTGCAGCAGAGCCAAGCTACAGTGACAACGTGGACTTCATACCGCAGTAAGGATAGATGCCAAACTGTACCGTGGTCAGAGGATCAGAGTCAGTGTGCTGCTCTGCATGACAGATGAACTACAAGTGATCTACCTTTGCCTGCTGTCCATACCACACAAGGCTGCTGGGTACTGCAGTTAAAGTTTTCTATAGATAATGTAAGAGTCAGTGACTAGTGGAACTCAGGCAAAGGCTACTGAAGCTGTTCAAATGCCAGAGTGCTCTGTAAACCAAATTAGCCTGCACTGCTTTCCTTATAACCACCTGTCAGCTAATTAGGTAAGAATTAAATCTAATCTCATCATTCACAACCACCTCTTTTGCTTTATACTAGCTGCACCTTGCTGCAGAAGGGCAGGTATGCAAGAAATTCCTGTCCTACCCTTTGAACGTCACTAATGTTCACTTGCTGTGTAACAGCTTCTGCGAAAAAGCTGTGGTGCTTCTGTACAGCTTCTCTCTGACAGTACGAATACATTGGTCAACTTGTAAAATCCAGGATCTGCAGTGCTAAGTATCGGCCCTGAAAAATAGTCAAGGATCGAATCTTTTCCTTGTGAACTTCAGGAGCATCACAGAAGCAAATTAATGCTCATAGCATGAGAAATGGCTGCATTAAAATTTTCACAATTAGGTCTCTCTCTACTATCATTCATCTGGCAATTTCTTACAGAAGCTCCCTTCTCACGGCTGGGCTGAGAATGACACCAGGCTGAGACACTTAAATCTCCTGCATAACGACAATTTATTTCTTGTCTCACTTACAAAATAATGATAGTATGTTTACTGAGGTCACAACAGTTGAAAAAGCTGGTAAAGCAGTATATTTAAAGCCTGTACAAGGGAAAACACTGCCTGTCTTTCACAGTTAACTCTGGCAAAGATAAAGGAAGGTCCAATCTCAGTTTCTGATTCAAAATACTGATTTAAGGCTTTCGGCCTCTGGGCAAAAAAATTACACTGATAAATTCATCTGAATTTATGCCGTGCAATCGCACTTCCTTTGTGTTTTCTTTTTTAATGGCAAATAGAGATGGTATTAAAATATTATACTCCAGAAGCATGTTGCTGACATTAATACAGTAATAGCTGTTCTCTGCATATACACACACTGTCACATGCTTAAGAGCACACAGAGTGCATGGTATTGCTTTACCCCTTCTCTCAGATACTCACCTCCCTCGCACAGGCTCCTCTAAACACGGTTAAATTCTTAGAGATGTGAGAGACTTCGGATGAGCTCAAAATGAAAACACACACCTTGTGCACAAACTCAGTGACAACACAGTCTAGTCTACACTCACACACTTTTCCTCTGTCTGAAGAGCTCTCCCATAATCCTAGTATTTTAAGCTGACTGTATCTGTAAAAGAAAAGAAAAGGCTGCTGAGATTCTGACAACTGAGGTTTCATCTTCCTTTTCCTCCCACTTGTATCATACATCTTCCCTGTCACAACAATTACTGTTTTGTTATGCTTGGCAGTTTGGAAAAAAAAAAATTAAATCATCAAAATAGATCACTTTTTTAGCCTGTCCTACAGCCTGCAACTCTCTGACTACTAGCACTTCCACATGTAATGGGTTAAAGCAACATCATCTTGCCATGATGCGGTTTTCACAGTGTGGTATTTTCAGAGTGTCTGCCAGCTGCCAGTGCTCAGCATTCAATTGTTTTTTTGGCACTTAGCAAACAGCTCACACAGTAGGTCGCTTTGGGCTGTATTTGTGTGTCTGTCTCAGCTTCACTGTGGCACTTCCAGCAGGACTGGAGCAATCGTCGTTTCGATTGCTGCAGTCAAGCTCTTGTGCTGGCTGGGCTTGGTAGGTATCGCCAGTGTGTCAGACTGCTGAAATGGAAGGGGACATCCTCTCCTCGTGGATCTCTTGCTGCTCACAGACTGAGTTGCCAAACCAGACCTCAGGGAAGAAATCCCACTGTGGGTTATGCAGTCCCTTTTTTCCCATTCCCTGGTAGTCTGGCTGCAAAAGGCTCCAAGCACCGGGGCTCCTCACATTTCCTCAGGGAGATGGCCCAGCAGCCCAACGCCTCCATCCCAGACCCCCACCTCTTCAGAGGCTGGTATCAACAGTGTCTGCTTTGGCTTGCAAGGCAGCCTCAGAGATGGTGTCTGGTTGCCCATCCCGACAGAAGAGCACAGCAGGGTTCTTGCAGGCCCACATGGCCACCTCTCCCCCACACGCTGGGCTGGAGGAGGATGGAGCGCTGCCTGGGGGGCCGCTGTGCCGGCTGACATAGCGCTCCCGGATGTGGTCAGCACGGTTCCGGGGCTCCGGCTGGTGGCCGGGGATTGAGAGGTAGGCCGCCACGTTGTTCCTAGTCCTGTAGCCGCCCTCACGGCTCCGCCGCAGCAGCACGGAGATGTTGGGGTTGCGGGCGGCGTAGATGAGGGGGTTGATGGCGCCGTTGGCCCAGGCCATCCCACTGGCTACAGCGTCCATCGTGGGTGAGAAGGGCAGGTGG
>NW_010224744.1:0-1411 GCF_000690775.1 Eurypyga helias
CCTAACCATTCTATGATCTATGATTTTATGATTCTAAGTATGACTTACTAACTGAAAGAAAAATTAATTAGGGCATAAGACATAGGCAGCACACACCTCCTGTCTCTTCAGTTTTGAATATTATTTCACCATAGGGCAATAGTTGGTTAAAAAATTTCTCTAGCTGGAGATACTTAACAGCCCCATTCCCCTTTTCAAAGACCTTAGAAATGTATCTGGGATATAGTACATTAATGAAGAGTATTATTGACCAACAAAATGATAAGGAATCAAAAGAGATTTTGCATGTAGAACACATTAAAGCTACAGCAGGGAAAAAATAAAGGAAGACATAGCAGTCCCAAAGTTGTCCAAAAACTGGCTGCATATTTTTGACTGCATTAAAAAATTTGAGCTATTTTTGCAGCAAAAAAGACTGCCTTGCCTTTTCAAGAAATACTTCCTTTCCTGTAATAGTAATTATAAAAAAATCCCTGTAAGATTTTTCTTTTGAATAGGTATTTTTAGAGACAAAGAAAAAAAGAAGGGCAGAAAGGAACACAGCTGGCCAAATGGCTTTTAAAAAGTATTGATGGCACAAACTACAAGGGCAGAACAATAAATCTATGAGATTTGCTCTAGTACAGGATGGCAGTAGGTTGTTAAAATTAGAAGATGTAATTAAGAGAAGGTTTAGTCTAACTGAAGAAAGGTAGTCATGGCTGAGTGGGAAGAAAAATGTTAAACTTAAAATAGCTATTGATTAAGAGTCAATATCAGACAGCATGAGGCAAGTACTTTCATAGTGCATAATATTTACCAATAAATATTTTGGCACGTCACAGAAACTGGAGAAGCCTCAATTACTGCATAAAATACGTAGCCCAAGTTGGCATATCCTAATATAAAGCAATTCCTGGCAATTGCATTACATTACATTTATTTTTCATAGCACTACCTTCCAGTTCTTAGGCTTAATAGCATTACCGAAAATTGTACCTTGCACAATTAGTGTAAAAGGTACATTTATAATAGAAATAAAACATACAGAAAAGAAGAATTAAAGATGTGTTAATTAGCAAATTAGATGTGCTCTTCCATGGGACTATGCAGCTGGCAACTGGTATGCAGAAAGATTATACTTGAGACTGTCCCACACGGCACAGCTGTCATGGGAACTACATACGGATGACTACATCCACCTCAACTCGCAGGAGGAAGGCCCTGGCAAACTGCAAGGAACAGAAAGATCAGCAACAAAATATTGGGCTGTCTTCAGTGATAGACAAAAGCACTGAAAGAAAGAGACACTAGACTTTATATCCTTGTGTCCTTCCTCATCAAGCAGAAAGTAAAAATAATTATTTAGGTAGCACAGGAGTATCTTGAGGAATATTATTTTACAAAAGCATTCATTAAGAAAGTGAAAAAT
>NW_010224744.1:1424-2443 GCF_000690775.1 Eurypyga helias
CTGCTGATAGGATCTGTCAAATGACAGGGTATCTCCAGATATGGAATATTGTGGCAGATTGACTTGACTCTTCGCCATACTTGGGTTCAAGCTGACTAACAAGCAACAGCCCTGATGTCCCTGGGTGAACCTGCAAGCAGGAAAGCCCCTGCCTTATGTACAAGGGAGAGAAAGTGTCTTGGAATTTATTTTGAAAGGTGGTTCCAAAATATAAAAGCACATGATAACCAATGTACAGAACAAAATACCAGAGCTAAAATAAAGTCTATACCTGTTGACTAGTAGCTAACTACTTCACTCTGTATGTGTTACCATCAAGATGGGCCCAATCTGAGCTCTCCATGAACCACAGCTAGACTGTGCACCAGGTGACTCTTCCCTTGAACATGGATGCTTCTCAAGGTTAGAGATCCCTTACCTGTGACTAAGACATCCTACCCAAGGCACAGAGATGCCTTACCCATAACAGAACCTCGGTAAGTGACCAACAGCATACTGAATTAATAGTAGCGAAACATTACTAATCCATCTAGCTACTCAGTATTATTATAAATGTTGTATGGTTCATTGCCTTAGAGACAGACCATTGTCCAAACCTGAGACTAAGACTGGATCCAGCCACACCTGGGCTCCACAAGCAGTTTAGAAAGCAAGGGGGTTCACTCTGAACCTCATGACTCAATGGGAAGGTGCTCCTCCCTCTTTGCATCTCCAGACTCTGTGTGTGAATCATTCTAACTCGATTCTAACTCAATTTTCCTTTGTATGTTTCTTCCATGCACTAATTGACATGATGAACCGTGTGTAGGATAATCACTGGAGGTAATTTGAAATTTAAACTTGTATTAAAAATACAGCATTATTCGCACATTAAGGAAAGTTTTAATATTGAGGAGGCCTCCAGGGTGGTGTGCTGCTGGTATGCATGGAATTCCTTCCATGATGTTTCCCTAAGCAACATAACCTGCAACCTTGGAAACCGCATGGAGGGTGAAGTGGAGTAAAGACCCCGTGGCCAG
>NW_010224745.1:0-352 GCF_000690775.1 Eurypyga helias
GCCTCGCCTACCGCCGTCCCCGCCTGCCTTGGGCTCGCTTCGCTGCCCAGACCCGTCCAAGGGCCTCCGAGTCCAGCCCCGCGGGCGCTGGGGTCTTGCGGGCTGCAGGGCGGTCGTCCCCTCGTGAGGGGGAGCCTTGATGGAGGCCTAGAGCTGCAGCGGAGCTTTCTGCCCTTCTGAGGCCCACCAGTCTGCAGTATTTTTCCACCCACGAAGGGAAAGCCAAACGGAACGATCCCACCACTCAAAACTACTCAGTCAACCTTGCCTTCATGTGCCTGGCGTACTTCCTCAGTGCAGGACTGTCTGCCTATCCATATCCTACTGGCAGGGTTTGCTGGTTGTTTTTTTC
>NW_010224745.1:383-15728 GCF_000690775.1 Eurypyga helias
TTGCTGATTGTTTTGTTCTTAAAGAACAAAAACTCCTCAGATAACCATGTGCAATGTCTCCAACTCTTTCTCCACCGTATGTTGAGCCGTTTGGATTGCAAAAGAAAGATCCTATTACCTTATAATAGGATCACAGAACAATTCGGGTTGGAATGGGACCTCAAGATATCATCTGATCCAACCTCCTGCTCAAAGCAGGGTCAGCTGAGCTTCTCTGTGACTATGTATTCACCACTTCCCCCTCCTCCCCTCGCTGCCACACTGTGAGCACAGTCACAGTAGATTTTACAGAATTTCTTATCAAAAAACAGCTGGCACATGAAATAAAACCTCATGCATCTTGGGAAAAGTTGCAGTCAAAATATAAGACACAGGAGTCTACAAGGCACATCTGTTAAATTAATGTTCATCTTCCCTGGTGAGTCCTTAGGTTTTTTTGTTTCTACATGATCTCAAGAATTTCTGCCCCCAGAATGAGCTTAAAAAGTTCAGAATTTTACAGTTCAGAATGTGTTTTAGCTGTAGAGTACAAAGAGTATAAGTTAGACTCCACTATTACCATGTTTGGTAAATTAAGAGTTTTTTCCTGTAACGCTTAATCTTGAAGGAAAAAGTGTATCAAGTGATAAAATTTGTATTGGATGTGTTGGCTTTTCTTCTTTACAGGGGTCTTAGAATGCTGACACTGAATAAACAAAAAGTAATGATGTAAAATGAAGTAGAGAAATCTCATTTAAGCTATGACTTAAATAATTTTAACATTTTCTGGTTGGCGAGCATGCCCTCAACTCTGGCAAAGTATTGAGTGGCGTTCCTCAGGGGTCAGTACTGGGACTGATGCTGTTTAACATTTTTGTCAGTGACACGGACACAGGGATTGAGTGCACTCTCAGCAACTTTGCTGATGACACGAAGCTGTGTGGTACAGTCGACACGCTGGAGGGAAGGGATGCCATCCAGAGGGACCTGGACAGGCTGGAGAGGTGGGCCACTGCCAACCTCATGGAGTTCAACAAGGCCTAGTACAAGGTCCTGCACATGGGTCAGGGCAATCCCAAGCACGATACAGGCTGGGTGGAGAATGGATAGAAAGCAGCCCTGAGAAGGACCTGGGGGTACTGGTGGATGAAAAGCTGGACATGAGCCAGCAGTGTGCACTGGCAGCCCAGAAAGCCAACTGTATCCTGTGCTGTATCCAGAGAAGTATGCCAGCAGGTCAAGTGAGGTGATTATGCCCCTCTACTCTGCCCTTGTGACACCTCCACCTGCAGTATATGTCCAGCTCTGGGGCCCCCCAACATAAGAAGGATATCTACCAGTTGGAACGAGTCCAAAGGAGGCCACGAAGATGATCAGAGGGCTGGAGCACCTCTGCTATGATGGAAGACTGAGAGAATTGGGCTTGTTCTGCCTGGAGAAGAGAAGGCTCCCAGGAGACCTTATTGCAGCCTTCCAGTACCTGAAGGGAGCCTACAAGGAAGCTGGGGGGGACTTTTTACAAGGTCCTGTAGCAATAGGACAAGGGGTAACGCGTTTAAATTGAAAGTGGGGAGGTTTAGATTAGATATCAGAAAGAAGTTCTGCATGGAGGGAGTGGTGAGGCACTGGAACAGGTTGCCCAGAGAAGCTGTGGATGCCCCATCCCTGGAAGTGTTCAAGGCCAGGCTGGATGAGGCTTTGAGCAACCTGGTCTAGTGGAAGGTGTCCCTGCCCATGGCAGTGGGGTTGGAACTGGATGATCTTTAAGGTCCCTTCCAACCCAAACCATTCTGTGATTCTGTAGTATAAACTTCTTCCTTAAAGAACCCCCACACAACATTAACTCTTAAGACCGCTGAGACATTTTATTTGGCCATTGTCATTGTGGTACTGCTGTGGAGAATGGCTGGGAATCTGAGAGGTGTGACTTGCTTCTCTGCCACCAGGCATTTGCCCTCCTGAGTGGTTCATGTATGCAGTCCATTTTGTGTTCTCTTGTGCAGACATCCACATTGGTACCATGGGATAAGTTTTTTTACAAAACAGGTCAGCTCACATGTGGGAGCTATTCTTAGTTTAGGGTTCCTGGCATTTCCTGTGACAAAGTGTCAGAGGTAGTGATGTAGACTGCTGCACAGGAAAGCATGGAGTAAGGGGAGAGGAGAATTGGATATGGGTATTAGCTTATGGATAGTTTTCTGGTCTGGAAATAAAGGATAAAAACATTTCTGAGGTACACAACACTTGGTTTGGATATTGGCAAATGAAAATGTGCAGATTAAGGCATAAGTAAATAGTAAACAGATTATGGTAGATGGAAATATGTCATAATGAGAGAGGTAGACGTTACAAGGATGGAAACATTACAAGTAGGACACACCAACTTTGCATAGGTTCTATTTTATTTAATCATGTGTCCAGTGCACACATTTTTATACTTTTGACTAAGAGTCTGTTGCAGTTCTGTCTCGTCCCCTTTGGCCCTTTTAACACTGTCACTGCACCCATAGGTATAAAGGATGAAATATGTCCGAGTCCCTTTTCTTTGTGTCACCATGTAGCCAGAAAACAGAACTGTATAGTATCTGCTTTTTTACACATTTAGCTAGTCATATATATAAACAGACTTGTCTTTATAGTCCTATTCATCTTTAAAACACTTTATTTCATAGTTAGGTATTTTTCTACCACCTTTTTTTTCCTATTACAATCCTGAGGATAAGGTGTACTTTTTTTGTGCATGGACAATATTACCAAAACCAGGGCTACTCATGAAGCTCTACTTGCGTATGTTCTCTCTGACATGTATGTCACATGTGTTGAAATTTGCAGGCAATCTGTATTGGTTTTTAATTTTACAGGAGCAGAATAAATACTCTTTACAGGTTGCATGCGATTCACCACTGTAATTTCTTTTTGCAGATGCCTTTAAAATAATAAAGGATCTTTTCAATTCTGTTCACCAATGCCAGTTGTTGAGTTCTACTTAGGGAATAATGGCCCAGGTGATAAATGATTAAATTCTAGACTTACTTTGCATTATGGAATAATGCATACTCTTTTTATGGCACTCAAGAAAGCTGAAGAATGATTTTGCTAACTATTGTGGCCAAGAAATTCTCAATATTCAGAACAGATTTGTCAGTGCATTGCTTTACAACAGATTATGTTTTGAGTGATGTTAAGTTGTAAAGCAGTGGAGGCCGGGATCTAGATGCAGAACTAGTACAGATCTGTGCGTGGTGGCAGAGGTACACTTCTGGTGTCTTGAAGTATTTCCTTATAATCTAAAATATTCTACTGCACAGTAAAAGAAACTCTAATTAAATAAATCTGTATTGGGAGAGTATATAATCTATCATTTCCATTCCAAAATATCAGGAATGTGTTTGCTCTAACACATTGACCAGAGTTGCTTTACGGCAGTATGGATATATGAGATAGTGTATTTCATCCCTATAGTTACAATTATACAGCTTTTTTCTTTTATATGACAAGCTGGGAGATTGCTCTGAAGCTGTGTGTGTTTTGCAGCCTCGTTCCTGAGAGAGGATTATTTCAAGAGATTTTGTTGTTTTGCTTGCTTTAACAACAAATAGCCCGTTTGCTATGACCTCCTTTTGAGTGCCCATCACCTGCTCTTGGGCTCATTTTTCTGTGATCTTTAGCTGCTATTGCTTCGGCTTAATAGATAAAATTTCTTGTGTTTGGTGTGGAAGATAGAGTGTTGCATGGGGATAATGATCAGCCTTCATCTTTCTGTTTTGGTGGTTTTCAGATTTTAATTTAAATTGTCTGATAAAATAAAATTTAATCTAATTTATTTAGTTTATATTTGTGCTGAGAAACATAATTTTACCAAGGTTCAGTGTGAGGTATCTGCTTCCATACTGCTGCTTCACTTTTAATTCGTGTATATTGCAATTTTGCCTTTAACCAGCTTCTTGACCTTTTTACAATTCCAGTAGCCCCCATTTTTTTCCAGATTAACTAGGGGCCTCCCTCATGACGCCATGGTCCCATGTGCCACCACATCTAAATTGTTACCAACCATAATCTGTTATTACACTATCTGAAATATAAACAGAGGAACACATGGTGAAACAGACATCCAAGGTAGCTAGCAAATACAAATCCACAACGTCAATTAACCATCAATGCACTTCTTCCATGTTGCTGAGTCTTCTCTTGGCAAAGTGCATGCAATCCACCTTCCAGGACCTCTGGATTACACTGTATGCATGCACAAAGCTGATTCTCCTCTCACATTAGTGTGATTAATTAATAGATAGTGGTTACTTTATATGCTAATTAGCTATGATAATGTCCTTGTTCAGCAATGTCACTAATTACAGGGCAGACTACAGATGTCACGTGCCACACCTCTGTGAAGGGCCTTTCTGAGTAACACTTTGCATGTTTAATTCAAAATGAAATTTTTTTTGAACCACAAAGCAAGTTCTGTTTTAAAATTTCCTCACACCGTAGCTGCACAATACTGAATTGATTAAGCTGTAACTCGTTAGCTTGCTAACACCAATACTGCTTGTTAATATGGATGCAGGCAATTATTGTCAGTGCCTGGGGAGATTCCAGGGTGTATGTACATTGTGCGAGGACGATGCTGTTGGGAGGAAGAGGAGACATGCGTCATGTAAGTCAGTGAGTGCTACGCACAACCTAGTACTCACTGCTGCCCTGAATTACACAGTTAGGATTCTGTTAATTTTAATGAAGGTAGTGATAATTACACTAATGTGGGAGGAGAATCAGTTTTGTGTATGTATAAAGTGTAATCCAGAGCTCCTCGAAGATGGACTACGTGTATTTTGCTAGGAGAAGGCTCAGCCATCAGGCAGAAGGGAATTTGATATTTAATTCATATTATGTTAACCTTTCTAACATACCAGGTTTCCAATGAGTTGTGCGAGTCGGTAAGTTGATGATTTCAATGTTCAAAACCCTATAGATAGGTCCTCTACTAGAATATGACAGAGCCTGAGCAAATGTTCAGCAAAGCAGGTTCCTTTTTGTGCAGTCTGCATGTTTTTGAAATATTATCTTCTTAGATATAGTTCTGAATAGTTATGGCAAAAGAAACTAGATAATCTACTGTCTGTTCTAACCCTGAGCTGCAAATGAACTAATCATGATATGGACTTTGTAGTATAAATAAACAAAAGAAGAACTCATTGAAAAACCGAGCGTGCTATTAATAAATATTATATTAATTTGTAAGGGGGAGAGAGACACACACACAAATACATTTGTTTCCATAGTTCTAAAAGACTCGCACAAAATCCTCTAGAACTTCAGAATATTATGCCTTTGGTATACTCACAGCAAAACCAAATTATACACAAAATAAACCACAAAAAATCAGGTAAACATGTAATATCATGAAATACATGCTTGTTTGGGATGTGGCCTGGGCAGATTTGTTCCTTTGTAGGTATGGCTAAATATGAATTCTTTCACAGAAAGTGTGAAACAGCACTGCGAACTATTAAGTATTGTGATTATAAACGTTATTGCATGTGAGTAAAAATTAGATATATGAATATGTATGTTCATGTGCAGCTGTCAGTAAGAATTTTAGGGTCTCTATCAGTCTAGTTGTCTAAAGCTTTAGTAAATATGTGTTTTTAGCGACCATTTCAATTTTGAATTGTAGGAAGTAAACATCAGCATTTACGCTAAAAAATCCATTAGTATAATGTTTACTCTTGCAGTGCTAGGTCATCATAAGTTGGTGTCTTTTAAAGTGAATTTAAGATAAAAATCTTTCTTCAAGTTCTGTAAAAGTACAGTGTGTGAAAAAACTATGTAAGATGTTACACTAAGTGACATATTCTGGAAAATTACATGTAAATGAAAAATAATTTCTTAGTAAGTGGTCTTTTTTATTTTTGTAAACACTTGTGTGTGGATTATTGCAGTAGTCTTTCCATTTTAGTATGCTGCATAGCTGTGAGTACTGAACAATAGTACCAGGTAAAATGAATTTGAAATATATATCAAAGTGGGTTTGCCCTTCTTTTCCCCAGACATGATGATGTAAAGTCTGATACTAGACCCTGAGATTTTATTACTGTGACTATAGGATTCTCTTGATTATGAGATGGAGAAGGAAGAAAATAATAAAACTTTTATTAATTATGACTGAGCAGCAACATCAAGCAGGTCTGTGGATGATGCAGAAGGAAGGCCTTTGCCATGGTTTTATGTTTATGTGTATGCCAAAGCTTCAAAATCTTCCTTTTCATCCTCATTCATACAAGGTCTCAGGTGCAATTCAGTTATATTTATATCTGTGCTTGCTGATACTTACCTTTGAACTTTGCTGCTTCTGAAAAGTTGTGCCCTCTTCTTGTGTGCCCTGAAGCTTGTCCTAGCTACAGTGGTGTATCTAAACAAAATATATTGCCTCCACAAAAATGAAATGTACCATTACTATCACTTTACCATTATGGTACTTCAGTAGAGCCAGAATTTCTCTTTTGGAACTGCTCAAGTGCTTCAAGTTATATGTGTGTTTAAGTGCATTCCTGATTTACAGCGAGGGTGCTCAACAGCTTCCAAAATGAAGTCTTACATAATTAGACAGGTTACACTGAGACTTACTTTGTTGCAAAACCAGTGTTTTTGCTGGATAAACAAAGAAAGTAATTAGAACTTTTTTGTCTAGAATCTGATCCTAAATTATTTGGGAGGAAAGATATTGTCATAGTTTAGGCCTTGAAATTGTAACATCTCAGTTAATTTCCATCTCCATTCAAAATTTTGTGTTTCTGTGGACAGAGTAATTTTCTCATTTAAGTTTCTCTTTCAATTGCCTGAAAAAAGCAGAACACTTCCTGTCAGCACAGAGATGCAGATAAATATGCAGGATGTTCTCTAATGCGGTGGTGAGATGGGTTGTATTTTCTTGATTTATATGAAATGAAGAATTATTCAGTGCAAAACAGATATTAGCCTTATTACAGGAAATAGCGGTTTCTAATGCTTCTTCCTTCATAAACATAAAACCTTCCGAACAAGAACAAGTAAACCCAGCCCATAGTTGGTTATGTTTCAGTGCTCCCTTGTTTGCCTTGGCATTTGCTTCGCTTTTATGTAAATACCAAATTAGTCCCAAGTTGCCTGAGTAATGTTATTCATTCTATTGTTTGTTTACATGTTCAATGTCCTTAAAGCTTTTAGGAATAATGGGCTGCTACTTTTTTTCAAGTAGACTAGTTTACTTTTTCTGTGCAGAATACAGAAAATCAATGGTTGCAGTTATTAATTTTTAATTTTCATCATGAATTGAATACCATTATGAAGTTTGGCTGAATAATGTATTGTGTCTAATGGTGCCTCGTATTATAAATTACATTGTGAATATAATCTTGCCTTTGAAAGCTAAGGCGTTTTGCCATGTAGTATTCTGTTGGTACATTTAAATCTCACAAAAAAAAAAAAAAATCCACATGTACCAGAGAAGGATTCTGAGGGGTTTTTTTCTTGAATAAAGTTTGTAGAATTGATTGTTAACAGAATAAAATCAAGGAACACAATGTTTTTTATAAAAATGCAATGTTGAAACAGGTATAAAATCTATTTATTAAATAACAAGAAAATCTTTTCAGTAATATTTTGTGTTAAACTTGTTACGGTTAGCAATAGAAATGATATATTAGCTAAATACTGTCCACATTATTAATACCAAATTCTAGATCCACTGTAATGAAAGAACACTGTCACCAATATCTGTAAGACTTGGTTGTAACTTTGGATTCCACAGTGTTGAAGAAGTGGTAAAAGAATCCAGAATATGTCCTTGTTTAACAAAATAAATTCCTCTCACCAGAATGCAAAAATAATTATTCCTTGTCTGTGTCATGAGATCACCTGATTGTATACTCTGGCAGACAATTCTGTGCAGTTGATTCCGTCATGTTGAGTTTTCGTTACTGTGTTTAGGCTTTATTCCCAAGAAAGAAGCTGTTTTCAGCTTCTCTCATGACTGGCATTTGGAAGATCCAGGCATTTCCCTAACTGAAGCAGAACTAGAAGACTGTTGTGAGCCTTTGCTGCCAGAATTTGAAGAACCCAGATGAAGAAAACGGTGTATTGATAAAACTGTCTAAGGGAACAAAACCAGGAAATAGTTTTAGATGAGAGAGCCATCAGGAATTTGAACAGGAAAGGCTGAGTATCGTTACTGCAGAGCGCTAATGCTGCGTGTGCAGAGTGACCACTGCCCTCGCGATTAGAGCTTTAGCAGAAGCTCCGCCCAAGGCCAGGCAATCCAGGACAGCAGTGCGAAGTCGTCCACAAGGTACTTAAAAAGGAATTAGACAAGGGAGTCAGAAGTCAAACTATCACCCAATTTAGTAGCACCAAGTTGCAGACATGATCAGAAAAAGACCTAGGGCACTCTAAACAAAGCAAAGTGTTCTCTGACAACCAGGGTCAGAGAAGTCAGCAGCAAGCTGTCGAGTCCAGACACGCAGTGAGCTCCAGCTGGAGCAGAGGGCAGGTAGTCGGGAGCTGACCGCCAACGGGCGGTACAAGGGGCTACACTGCCGCACAGGAGTCATTATCTGCAGCGCAGAAAGCCTTGGGAAAAAAGGAAGATGTAGCAATGGTTTAAACGATAGTGTGTCACACTTTATTGTGTCTCCAGCGCTGCACTTCCCAGGGGTGTGGCAAGGCAGGTAAACTATGGGCACGCACTTGCTGGGGGGATGGGCTCACAGTGCTGCTTATCACCGGAAAACTCAGAGGCTTGCAGGGCTCACTATTCACTGGAGATTGCCATCAGGGAAACCATTACAATTCTTAGCAGCTCCTTTGCTGATAGATAATAATTATCATGTCAATGAATAGCTGCAGTTCACAAGTTTCCACTTCCCCAGGCTCACAGTACTCCCATGGCTGAGCTGGGCTGGAGCCCGAAGCTCTGAGTTCAGAGCAGACCTGCCAGCAATGGCCAGTTTACCACCCAGAATTGTCTTAAACTGAAACCAAATACATAGTGAGCAAAACGGCAAAATAGAAAAAAAAAAAACAAAAAAAAAAACCTGAAAAAACCCCTATAACATTCTCATAAATGTTAAACTGACCCATTCAGTAGGTTTTCTTCATGTTAAATAACTATCTCACTGATCTACGCTTCCTTGGCATATTGGAAAAAATAAGAATAAATCCCATCACAACCTGTTGCTAGACAAAATTGGGGTAAGTTTGCACTGTATTGTGCTTTTTCATTTCAGGAGTTATTCTGAAGTATAAACAGTAGGTTTCTACAAGTTTCTGTTCCTGTTCTGATGTTATCTATTAAGAAGTAACAATGGGATGATACATCTAGAAATATTATAAAAAATAAATATGATATTAACATTGAAATAGTGCTGTGAAGATACCCCCTGCTACAATATGCTGGTCAGCCTGAGTCAAAACAACAGAAAACAGATATACAATTCACTTCCTTATGAATTGTAAGGTAGGAGTAAAATCCATCCCACTCAACCTTTTAATGAATTTATTTAAAAAAAAAAGAATTCCTGCAAGGTTTTTGTCTAAATATTCCATGACATTCAGATTGAAAATGCAGCAATCTGCTTTATCCATGATTCAGACCTTAGAGATATTTAAGAGAAGTGAGCTGGCAGTTTTTTAAAATGTATATAAAATTTTGTGTCTATACACAGATAAGTATTTTCATCATTTGTGACACTTATGTCAATATTATGTCCAATTTTTCGCCCATGGATAGGAATTGTAGAAGGGTTCTGCAGAAAACAGGACTCATTCCTGTTCTGTTCAACGTGTGCTTGGTAACTTTGAATTACTTATCATTCGTATCTGATAAAAATTGTACATGACACACAGGCTAACAAAACATAGGTAATGATGAAGCTAAGGCAGTTACAGGGAGTGATATAGAATGACTGTAATGCTGGACCCGGCAGGAGGAGATTGTTTATATAGCTAAACAAAGAATAAGTATATGAAGAGGCAATTTTACCTCTTGAAGTTTTTATGAGGCCGATATTGAAATACCACTTAAAAAGCTAGTGTGGACATGCCAAAAAAAAGGAAGTTGAAAATCTACAGTCAATGTATAAATCACCATAAAAACACTGGGAGAGAATTCTCTAATAAAAAGGATGAGGAACACGAGCAGCAACCGGCGGGGCTGGATGCACTGTGTCTCGCGGCGGCAGGGACAGTCTCTTCAGAAGGTGCTGCACTCCTGTGTTTTACCGGGATGAAAGCATAGGGCCGAGATGTTGCCTCATGCCAGGCCATGTACCGAGGAGAGCGCTGGAACCTCCTCTCTGAAATGACCAGTACATCATTTAAGTGTCAGTGATAGACGGACAGTCGAACTACACGATCCATTTTTATACTTCCTTAATGTCAGCGCATCTATGATAAGATAATTTGGGAATGAATTGTAGCAAATCTCTTCTAATTAGAGATTACAAATTGCCTCAATGTGATCTTGCAAAAGATCCCACAAGTGAAGCTGACTCTCGAAACAGCACGATTGTCTCTTAGTCAAATTAAAGCTTTGTGACTTGCTACAGAATTCTGTAATTTGAATAAAAGGAACCTTTTAGTTCATTATAAAACATAGTGGAGGTACCGGAAAACTTTTATGTTCCTTTGAAGTCCTTTTTAGCTCGTTGCTAGCCTAGCAGCTGCTAGGCCTTACACTTACAGCTCCAAGGCTGATTTATGTTGCTGATTAAAAATCACCTGAAAGCCCTTGGAAAAGAGAAGTATGAGCATGTGAGTATGAAGTATGGGTCTATCTCCTAGGTTTACCAAGCCTTTTACTGGATCTGGCTGCTGAATTTTGATTTTTACTTTACTGAAGTTTCACATCTTGGTGACTGACAGAAAAGAGAAGATCAAAAAAATAATTCACTTCTGTAGTTATACTGTTGTGTGGAGTAGTCTGACTCTTCAGTCTGTCATCCGATCTCTGAAGAGGATTGTATACGTAATTGATAAATGTAATAATGAGAACTGGGGAGGGAACAGGTAGTGCTTCCCAGTAATGGTGTCATGGGTGAACTTGCGATGACAGGTGTGACTTGGCCGTGGAGATTACAGAGACAAAGGACCAGCACTGATGGCGAGTTGATTTTACACAGGGAATGCCCACACTTTGCAGAGGTCAGAAGCATGGCGATTACTGAGCTGACAGAGCTATGCAAGAAAAAGGCTTTGCATTCCCTGCCTCAAGGAGGGTTTATAAGGTTGAGAGTACTGCAGCACCTTGTCCAAACTGCAGAATTGGCTCCCCAGCTCCTCTGGCTCTTCAGCACAGTTTGAAAGTGTCTGTGTGACCTGGACGCCCTCTACTAGTGCCCACACTACAAACCAGTAATGAACCTACATAGCTTGCTATGCTCTATTAAATGCCATAATAAGAGAGCAAACAACCCAGATTTCAGGGATGAGGAACAATAAAGGCATCATAGAAACATGACAATTTTCTCAGAAATAGGTGTTGCGCTACTGACTTAGCCACACCAGCCAAGCCTATCCAAATATAAATGTTATTTTTCTCACCAAACTTTTTAATTTTAACTTCCTTTTTATATATGTATATATATATTGTTTATTCACAGGCATGTTACACCTTCTAGTGGGTTGAAGCTGGCAGTGGGTTATCTCTGTATTCATACAATTCTGCGTTTTAATAGGATCTATTCAGGGCAAAACAAAGGCCTGACTGAATACTGGGTGAAACTTTGTATGATAGAGTCATTTAAATGTGAACTAGGACATTCTCTGGACAATTACATAAAAATGGCAACTGACCCTCTGTACAATAGTTGCTTTCAACATGATCCAAGGCCAAGACAGGCTTTTGACAGTTACATAATGCAGATGGGTCATGCTCAGCCAACGCAGAAATGTTCAGCATTGTGCAAAACGAGAGTCACATTTAGCAAAGTTGGAACAGCATCAACAAAAAAAACCCAGACAATAAACCTTTCATTTTCAGTATGCTGATCAATTTTCTAATTAATAATATGCAAATTTAGAAATACTCGTTTATAGTCTGAAATCTACATACTAATTAGGAAGATTGGAAAAGGCTGAAATAAGAAATGTGAGAGGTCTTCAAACTTTGACACGCCTGTTTGCAGAAACATCTGCAATATATTGTAAATGGTTTATGAAACTACAAATTATTAACAGTATATACTATTGATTTATATGAAATACATATGTTTTTATTTAGAAATAATTTACTATGCCTCTAAAATGGCTATAGAGTAATTTAGTTACAGAACTAAATTCCAGAATTCCCAAATCCAAATTATTTAGCTCATTGCTAGAGTACTGCCAGTTCTGCTTATCTTTCTGCCTTTTCCACTGCAAAAAACGTTGCTTAGTGCTTTGTGTTAATGTTTATTTGATCTTTCTTAGGCCAAAACAGTAATTTCACTGAAAAAAAATCAAGAATATATCTGAAAAACTACACTTGCATCGATAAACACCACACTGCAGCAGTGTGAATTTTCACTTCTCCCAGTGTTAATAAGGTCTTAAACTACATGGGATTGCATGTGGCATTTCAGTGTATTTAATTTATACTCTGAAAGCCAAAGGCTTTACAGGTATGTGTATATCTATTTAAAAATGAAGTACACTAAAAATTGTTTATATATGTATATATATATAAAATCAGCTG
Organism: Eurypyga helias; assembly: GCF_000690775.1. Classification (NCBI taxonomy): domain Eukaryota; kingdom Metazoa; phylum Chordata; class Aves; order Eurypygiformes; family Eurypygidae; genus Eurypyga; species Eurypyga helias. The sequence goes on from NW_010224745.1 coordinate 13,069, forward strand.
CAGGGGAGTTATAGCACAAGCTTCTTTGTATCTCTACTATTATTTATTCACTGTCCCCTGAAGAGAAATTTTTTGATATTAAGGGTAATTTATGGTCTTCCTTTGCATTGTCTCTTTCACTGCCAGGATTAGACCAGGAATGTTAATTATAGACATATAGAAATTGTAATATAATTTCAAATTAATTATCCTTGTTGTGGTATCCCTTCTTTCAGAACAGCTGGCCCCTAATGTTCCCCAGCAAATATTCCAAAATACTGTTATGAACAATCTTGTAAAGACATATCAACACAAAAACTTTCTTGTGAGTCTAGTAAATGGTTTGTTTATACTAACTGGTGTTGCAAATATTGATTTTGTGTAACGACAGTATTTTATTATTCACTCTGATTTTTTTTAAAATCCATATTATATCTGCACAAATACTTTATAGAAGTGAAGAAATGGGTTATAAATTGTGTTAAAAACAAGATTTTCATGTCTGTCCTTAGGTTCCTACTTTTGGTATGTATAAACCCAATTACAGTGGTGAATTTTATTAAGAAGCAGGGTTTCTATGCTAAATCGTAAAAAAGGGCCTCTCTTACTTGTCATGCAGTCTTTTCTGCTTCTGGTTACTATTTCTTTTTGCCAAGATCTATGCTGTCAGTCTGTGGAACAAATACACAAAAGACTGACTCTAAGAAGAGTGAAAATTAAATTTGATTCAAAACAATGCTGAACACTGAACAAGTGCTGTTTAATAAGAAATGTTTTTATAACTAAGCTGTCAGTCAGTGCCTGTTACCAACACAATCTCCCTGAATTTAATAATAATTAATCTCTTAAGGCTGTTTTTTGTGAGAGCTTTTTTCCCAAAGCCTAGTTAGGTAGAGCATTGTTCAAAATACTTCCATTTCTTAAACAGTAAATATGTAAAGTATTAAGCTTTAACTCTTCCACGGAGACTTCCTTATTATTAAATAACAGTGAAGATAAACCATAATTTGACCTTGTTAAAGGTGGCTTGTTTCCAAACCCTCTTTCTGCTCTTCCAGGTTCATTTCCTCCTCGTGGTCTATTGTATGGATAGACTGCGAGGGAAACAAATAAGTAGAGCTACATATTTTTGCAGAACCCTGGTCCTTAACTGAACCAGTGTGTCATCTCAGTGAATCAGTGTGGAGTTGTGGAATGACAGGTTTTTGATAGTAGGAAATACATTCATTACAAAAGCAGTATTGAATCAGTTCATTGCCAAACCCATGAAGAAGTCATAAAGCAAATAAGCAGTGGTTGACAATAAATAGTCAAGAGCCTGACAGATTGATCATTCTTTCTTTAATTTTGTTTAATATAGTCACTGATTAATAAAGACCTTTCCAACTATAATATAACAAAATCCCATGAAATTTGGTAGAACTTGCATAAGAATAAACTGAAAGATATAAAGAGAATAGCAAGGTTTCCCCCAAACTGTAGTACTTTTCAACAGAAAGGAAATAAAGATCTTATTTAGACTCTTAACTTGATCTCACTGAGTTTATGATGAATATTTAAAGAATGGCAGTGAACTTCAAATATTCTTACTGCACCGAGTATCTAGTGAGGTTTGTTTAGCTCAAGGCAAAGCAAAAGTGCAAGTTTACAAATATTTACTAGTTTTCACTTTGCTTGGTTGAATGAACCTGTACAGACTTTCAGAAATAGGTATAGTGTTTAATAACACAGTACTCTTAGCTCTCGTTTTCAAAAGCAGGTCCTATGCTGGCCCACTTCACTTTGGGTCATTCACCTTTATTTAAATTACCCCCGTGTTTCTTCCTAGTTGGAAAATGTTATACTTCACTGTCCCTTTTTGGGGCATAAGTTGCTTTTTGAATGTTAAAAGTAACTAGCTTTTCTATCAATTTTCTGTCTGTTAACCCTGTTTGGCTTAGTTGGTCCTCACCATTATTATATACAAACCTGTCTGCCCCTACTGTCATGTTTCTACATGTAATGTTTAGTTAAGGTTCATGCTAGACAGCAAACTAGCCAAGTTTTGGCCTAGAGCTCGCTGTGTTCTAAATAATTTAATTCACTCTATAAATAATACAAAATAAAAAGACTTCATGGTACATAGGTATTACTGTTTCAGCTGCTATCTAGCAACATTGCACTCAGTGGTAAATATGTACATTACTCATCTCACTCTTTTGCAATAAGCCTTGTAGGGTGTAGGGTGCCATTTTTGTTACTACACAAAGATTGTTTGAACATGGAATCAGAAACTAGAATCACAGAATGGGTTAGGTTGGATAAGACCTTTAAGATGATCAAGTCCAACATTTACCCTAACACTGCCAAGTCCACCACTAAACCATGTCCCTAAGCACCACATCTTCACATCTCTTAAATACCTCCAAGGATGGTGGCTCAACCACCTCTCTGAGGAGCCCCTTCTAATGCTTGACAATCCTTTCAGTGAAGAAATTTTTCCTAATATCCAATCTAAACCTCCCCTGGTTCAACTTAAGGCCATTTCCTGTTGTCCTATCACGTCATTTGGGAGAAGAGACCAACCCCCACCTCTCTGCACCCTCCTTTCAGGTAGCTGTAGAGAGCAATAAGGTCTGCCCTGAGCCTTCTCTTCTTCAGGCTAAATAACCTCAGTTCCCTCAGCCATTACTCACAGGACT
>NW_010224746.1:0-7712 GCF_000690775.1 Eurypyga helias
CTGTTTTATACAGAATATCCAACAGGCCAGCTCCCAGCTGTTAAATCATGGAGGGACTGGTTTAAATTGGGGGTGAAAGGGATGAAATATATGGGCGTATGCCTTAAGATAACAAAGGCTGTAGCACCTCTTTTAAAAAGCTACAGCTGCGAAAGGAAAGGGCTCAAGGGTGCTTTGTTTTTCAGGTATTTTTGGCAGATGATTGAACATGAATGGAGATTTCCTTTAGATGGAAATGGACGTGAGGCAGTTGCACTGCATACTGAACATGGCTGTTAAGAGAATCTTTCACGAGGCACCAGGTATTCAGTGTATATTACAAACAAACCCAGCTTTCTTATCTGCAGACAATGACCATTGTGATCCAGAACTAGTGGTGTAAACGAGACTGAGATACTGTTCAGAAGGACAAATGTGACAAATCTGGTCACAAAGCCTGTAAGCTTATGGGCAAATCACCTATGTACTGGGCATAAACACACTCTCCAGTAGTTTCTGGTAATTTACAAAATTACCAACCTTCTTAGGTCATTAATTTTAGCATCCAGCCTGCTTTAAAAATTTGAGAACTGCCTTTATAGACTTTTATTGTTGGATACTGATGGCAGTCTTCTGGTCTTTAAGCAGGTACTGATACTTTGGCAGATTCAAGATAAAGGGGAAAAGGTGGAAAAAACTCTTATAGTGAAAGACAATTACTTAAAATATTTCATGTTCTACAAATTAGGGCTGTCAGTCAATGACTCGGAAATCTAAGACTAAGCTACAAGCCCATAATGCAATTTCTTTCCCCTAGCGTGTGTTTTTTGTTTTTTTTGGGGGGGAGGGGAGTGTTTATGATTTAGTATTATCCTTGGAAAATACGACATTCCCCCTTTCCTTTGGTGTATCTGCTCAAAATGTTATTTTTAAAGCTCCATCTTTTGTCCACCCCCCACTGTTCCCTCTGTCAGTGATGATTCACCCTCTGTGGGGGTAGACATCAACCCTACTGTTTCTGTCATACAGCCAGATCTCTTCCTTACCGGTATTTGTTTAATTTTGAGGCTTTCAGGGTGTATGGTGTAGTGTAGTCCCTTACAGCACTGTGTGCTTGATGTGAGCACTTTCCGGAGATTCTGTGCAGTGGGCAGAGGTCTTTGCAAAGAACTCAAGTGCAGTAGGTTGGATTTCTAACACTGTTGTCTTTTAACTTCCTTTTGACCGAATTCGTGCTTTCCATCTTTCCTTCAGTTTCTCTTTAGCCTTGGTTTTTTTCCTGCCTTACAGCCGTGTTTGCCTTCTTCCCTGTTTTCCCAAAGCATTGAAAAGGACAAATACTAGCTAATCTAATCTCTCCGCCCTCTCTTCAGCTTTAACAAAGCTTTTAGCTTTGCCTGTCTCTCTTCTTTGTTTTCTTTACCTTTTGTCCCCTCCCCCTCCAAAAAATTCACCACTCCTATGTAAAAGTATTACTCAGGCTGCAAAAGGACATGGAATTCCTGTGACTTAGCAGAAAAAAATCTTCTGAATTTTCCAGGTGTACCTGTGTGTCATTATACCAGACTTGTACTTCCTGGTGCAAAATATGTGTATGGATGAGAAAATAAAGGTATTTCCAGCTTTCCCTTTAGGATTCCTGACAGAATTCTCCCGTCTATTTTAGCAGAGTAGCCTAGTGGCTGAATACAGCTGCTGTATTCTGTCGGATAGGCTTTCAAGGTTTTTGTTCTGGCTAGTGACCGAAGGTTTGTGTTTGGGCCACCAGGCCCTTGAATCAAGAGGACAGGACCTTAGGCCTTTTCTAGTGCTGCTTCTGCCTCTCTGCTGCCTGCTGACTCTGACGGGTCCAAGTGTGTCAGTTTGGCAGCGTTCCCAGGCACCACCGGCATTAATGCATGCCCAGAGTCCGGTCTTGGTTAGCTAGCGCAAAGCGTTGACAGATTCAGTGTATTTTGTTTTGTTCCCTTGCTGTACTTCATAGGGATTAGGATATTTTTATTTTTCAGTACTAGAGTAGAGCGGTGAAACAATCAGCATACACGTTAACAACTGACTGTCCTTACATATACTGCATGGAGGAATCAAAATTTGGATGTTTGTCTGTTGGGGGATGGTATCTCTGAGTGGCATAGGACTTGAGGTATGCAATTTAAAAAAAAACCCTATCTTGAACGGTGTGAACTCTTAAAACTAATGCGAGTCGTGGATTTCTAGTGTGTTCCTGCTGCTGTAGGGGGCTGTACGATTCCCTGTATAGCAGCCCTCTCTCTAGTTTCTACCACGTTCCTCAAACAGAACAAACTGCCAGTGTAATCCATGAGCCTTCCTGCTCCCTGCCCTGAAAAACACTGCCAAAGCTAAAAAGGGAAAATGCTTCCAGCAGGGACTCCAGAATTACTTGTGAGATGAGAATTTATACCCTGGGCTGTTAATCTGCTGTTGCAGCCTAAAACGCGAGAACACAAAAAAATGTAAGCACGAGGGTGGTTTGGCAGTTTTACTGTGACAATGGTATCTGAAGAAATAATCTGAATGCAGTATGGGACAATGCAGAGTAGGATTATTAATTTTGCTGAGTTGCATAATTATGAGTCACGTCGGCTCTCAAGCAGAGAGGTTGGTGTGGTAAAGCAGTTCTATCATGAAAGGTGCTGGATGGAGCTGTGGGAGGGGATTAGTTTTACTTGTGGTGATTGTTTCTGGGATCATTAGCGCTTCAGTACAGGTAGGGTGAAGTGCCTCTTCTGTTTGCAACTGGCCTTGATTTATGGGAGAGCATTTTCTGTAGCCAGGTTTACACAATCTTCGATCTTGCATGCTGTATTGGAAGAATGTTTATTTTGCTTTGATTATTTTAGTTCATTATTTAATAGTTATCGTTTTATTATTGAACCTCTCTCTCTTCAACTGGTTTGGTTTTATTTTTATTTTTTAATAAATAATCCTTTGATAATATGCAATATGCTTCAGAACCACCTTTCCATCTATCGCTTCCAATGTAATTTTTTGATGGCTGTAGAACGATAATGCCGAGCTGCCTAATACAGGTGCAAAATTTAGAACTAAAATGTAAAGGCTTGTTGGGGCTTTTCTAAAGATTTGACCTTTAAAATCTTCATCTGGAGTTAAGACTTTCTTCCTTCCTGGCAGAGCGATAAATCCTCCCACTTTCACTGCACTGAGGAAGAGAACTGAATCACACTTTTTAATCAAATGCTTGGGAATTGGCCCAAGATCAAACTAGTTGCTTACATGCCATTTTCTCATTTTTGTTTCATTTGCAGAATTTAAGCACAAGATAAAAGGTAAAGCAGAAACATCTGAAAAGCTGTATTAACGTGTTTGTGAAAGCAGCCGCCTAGAGAAACTTGCCACGTAGAGAAATCTAGGTCCTCGTCGGGCCTGTACTGTGTCTTAAAAACTACCAAGTCCTACAGGGTTAATAGACAGGAAACTGCAGCTGCAGCGACTAATACGGAAGTCAGATTTTTGAGTAACAGACAGCCTGAGCAGGCCGAAAGGTGGGGGCCGGGGGGGTGTGGGGGGTGTGTGTGGAATTTGAGAGTGCAGGATCTGGTGTGATACCGATATTTTGGGTTATGCTCTGCGGCATTTTTATGAACAGGGGAGGGCACGCAGCCTTCGTGATAATGCAGTTTCAATTGTGCAGTAGTTTTGGTGGAAATGAGACATGAAGTTTTTGCTGTTTAAGGCTCGGCTTATCTAAAGAAATCACACTGCCGGTATGTGGTTGGTACAGTAGGTGTTAATATATTTAAGTCCTGGGATAGGAGAACTCTCTCAGAATTTGCACTTACTCAGCCTGTGACTAAGTGAAACTGTGCATGTTCGCTTTCAGCATGTTTTGCTCTCTTTCCGTGGCCTTGCTTTCTCCGTGCAACACAGCGCACAACACCAGCAACGCGATTTTAGCTTTTTTGGCTGTAAAGAACAGCTTTTGTGACCTGGGTGAACTCTTCCTCCTTCAGGTTTAAAATATCCAAATGCCTTCGGTAATGGCCCGTCGAGAGACTTTTGCTCAGGCAGGCAGTTTGCGATCACTTCCCTCTGCATGAAAATCTGTGTATTTTATACGGGGAGCGCGCGTTTGGGGGTTCTTTTCAAGTTTCTTTCGCAGAAACGGGCCTAGCTTAGCCTGTCTTCTCTATGCACAGGATGGCTCCTGCTTGCCAGAGCTGCACAAAGATAATCGCTCAGGAAGTGTTTCAGCCAATCCCCTGAAGCTTTACATTCAGATTTACCGAAGTAGCCAATCCGGGATTAGCTTTTATTAGGAAGACAGATCATCAAGCCGAAGTGCCAAGCCCTTTCTGCCTGAGTACTGAGAGCCTGTCCTCCATGTTTTATAAGTATTGACATAACACTGTGTTAACAATGCATCCACAGAGGTAAGCCTTACTTTTTACATTTTTTTTTCTCTAAGACCTATGAGTTGTGGGTTGAGAGTGTGATTCTCTGTGATTTGTTGTGCAAAACTCACACCACAGCACTTTATTAAGTTGGAACTGTTTAAATTTGCTTTCTTGGGTCACATGGTTAGTAGCCATTAGCCACAGCTTTATTTTGCAGACTGGCAAAACCTTGGCATACCTACTTCTTCACAGGAGGATGGTGTTTTTAGAGTTTATCAAGATCCTGGTATTCCAAAGAAGCTTTCTGTCTCTGAGCAGTTTGCCAGCACTATTGTCTGTTGTGTCACATGCCTGCTGAAGAGAAAATGGAAGCTAGGGAGCAGATGCATTTAACTGCCCTACAGGGAGTCAAGCAGGGATAATGGCAGACAGAAGAACAGGCAAGTTTACCTTTCTAAACAGTGAATGGAATAGCGAAGATAAGTTATCTCTGAGAAAATATGGGATTTTTAAAAACCTAGACATCAGCAAAAAGTGCTAATGGCAGATTGTAGATATTGGGCCTAGGTGGTGGTGTGCTGTTGCATCATGTTTTTTATGCAGCTTATCTGAACTTAAAATGATTATTGAACTTTTTTTCTTGCAGGAGTAATTAATACATCGTGTTTCTCGTTCTGAGGGACAATGTATGGTTAATATTTTGTTCCTTTAAAAGGGAGTTTTTATGCTGCAGATTTTGGAAATGGGCTGCTGCTCAATAAAATGCAGCAGTACATCTGTTTACAAATCTGATTCTTTATGGAAAATGTTTTTGAACTGTTAGCTTTCTTCTTTTACATAGTTCAAATAAACTAATGTGCCTTTTATCTGTGCCTTTTTGTTTTACACTGTATCAGCCACAGTTCTGTGTTGTGGAGTCCAGAGGATATAAAATCATGTGTGGTTCATGACAGTAGTACATGTTGTTCGTTCTTGCTTTTTGTCCTTTTTTTTTTTTTTCTAACTTTTGGTTTAATGCTACGTAATTATTTCAAGAAATTCCTTTTTGATCAATTCCCAAATCTGCCAGCCTGTTGTATCTTCTTAACTGGAAAAATGAGATGGGTGCTTGAACAGTTGGTAAGTAAGCAGCATGCTACTCTCTGAACATTTTTAATAGTTTTCCAAACATTTTGTTTCTACTGGGTCAGTTAGTCCAGCAGATGAAGCAATGTTAGTGGTTAGTTATATAAAAAATCAGATGTGCTTAGCGTCCATTTTAAGGGACCTGTATATGTAAACTGTTCCAATTTGAATGCACTGGGGTTTTTTTATAATTTGCCTCTAAAGTTTGAAGCTTTTATTTCCTGTTTACCTCAGGCCAGTGAAAAATATTCTACTTGCTGTTTGTTCATAGATCATTAATTACTATGCTTCTAGGCTAAAGAGCATTTTCGTTGTTCCTTAGGCTTTTGAGGTGTGATGAAAGTGCTAGTACTCAGCAATGAAGTGACCTTATGAAGTAAAGTAATAATGCTTAATGAGCATACGTTTCTGATGTTACACAAAGTATAATCTCAGACAAACTTGCTAGATTTATAACTAATTTAAGACATTTTGTGCCCTTTTCAAAGATTTTAATTGTAGTGCTTGCACGCTTGTTTTAACAAGCTGTTTTTCAGTAGACACCAGTATTGTAACAGAAGCAGAGGAAGGATGCTCTTTTGTGCTTTTAATGTAATTTTTGCACTTGTTTTAACAGTCCACACACATTTATGATTTTAGGGAAGAATTTAGAGCTAAGACGGCTTTGCAAATGACTGCATGGAGGCACACTTGCATGCTAACTTTTATAGAAGGTTGCCATGCACTTGATAGCATTCTGTAATGTAGCAATTTACCTCTGGTTAGGTGTTTGCAGTGTGAGTATCTTACTTTGAATATCTCACTTTGCTTAACAGCACACCCCACCCCCCCCCCCCCCCCCTCGTCGCCCCGGATTAGATTATAAGAATGTCTAGTTCAGTTTGCAGCCTGAAACACTGCTGGGTTGTACCACTGAGTTTCTTATGATAGCATTTTTGTATGCAATTTTAATGCATTTTTCAGCATACTTAAAAGTGCTAACACAGCTAAGAAGTTATTCTGGTTTCTGTTCTTCAGTTGCTAAAAACAGAACTTCCATTTGGACATAATTTTCCTAGCAGTAGTTTATACACATTAGCAGGTTGCTTTCAGTCTTAAATAGTGCACAACATAATATTTGTTTAATATGAGGAAGCAGGAGTAAGTGATCTGCAATCAGAAAGCTTGTATTAAAATGGCTCCCACAGGTTTTGTTAAACCAGGATCTGTTTCAAATCTGCACCTCCAGACACGCTGCTGAGAGTGAAGCGTATTTGTATACGCTGCCCCAGTGCATGTAATGAAACAGAGCATCGTGAGTCTGTTGAAGTTCACTATTTTTAATCACTCAAACATAATTCTTTTATAGTTCACAAAAAATAAATGTCTGCATTGCAGCAAGATGTCTGAGGCAAGGTAGAGACAGCAGTGTTGTTTTACACATCAGCCCAATCGCGCTGCTCCATGGAGTGCTTGAGCCAATAGAAGCAGAGGGTAGGTTAAAGATTGACAATTGCAGTGGCAAGACTGAGAAAGGCCTTCTGGAAATTTCTACCATCTTTGTTCCATCTAAGTAAAGCAAATTCAGCCAAGCTGAAGAATTCCATATATTTTTGGTGCTTTGTCAAGGTATGATGTTATCACTCACTTTCATAGATTGCATAATAAGAAGCACTCTGCTGTTTTCTCTACTGTTCTGGACAGATGGAATGTGGGGTTTTGTTTAAGTGATAGACGTGGGGGAAACGCACGTATTCTTTCTACCCAAGCTTTTACAGGACTGTATCTTTAATATCACAGTTAGACACAACATGTATGAAACAATGTAGCTGAGGTTTATTCAGCTTGTAGCAAAGGGCCATTATTCTAACGTAACTAGCAGTTAATCGTATAATTGCATTTTAAATTTTCTGGCTACTGAAGAGTAATTTGAATTGCCCAGGATGAATATGATTAGCCATCATTATTTAGTGCCAACATCCAGTTGCTTTTGTAATTAGCTGGACAGAGAATGCAGTGGGGGAAAAACAAAGGAATGACCTGGATTATAAATTATGATGAAAACAGTAGATTTTAAAAGCTACATACTTCGTTTGCAGGCAGACTGTTTTAGTTGGAAGCTAAATAGTGCTAGGGAGAAACTGAGTGATTCCTTTAAACGAATGACACTACTTAACACACCGAGAATGAAAAAAATGCAGAGTATAAACCTCTCCAAATGTGGCATTTCCCCCCTTTCCCCCTCCCCCCTCC
>NW_010224747.1:0-1577 GCF_000690775.1 Eurypyga helias
GGCTTCACTGAAACTGGGCGCTTCCTGGAGCTGGGTTACTCTGCTGAACGCCTCAAGTGTAGCACGGCTCAGCCTCCAGGAGTTTGGTTTCCAGGTTTCACTCGTGAAATGCCCAGACGCTTAGCTGGGACATTGGCCTTTATGCCTAACACTGTGAAAAAGGTTTATTTGGTTTTATTTTATCCACTCACGGCAAACAGTTGTGGCCATCCCATGGGGCTGTAGCCAGCTCACTGAAACGTCGGTGTTACAGACTGTTGTTAAGGGCCCCAGTTCTGGGACTTGAGACCCCTCATTGCAAGGGAAGGTGGCCGAGTCCCTTTGCGCTGATCTGGCACAGAATCTGATGTACTGTGCTGCCTGACAGCTGTTGGGAAGATACGGGGTTCGTTAAAAGTAGCCAATAACACCGCTTTCTCTGAGCGGTAAGGCACGCATAACTTTTATCAAAGACATGATTGGAGAATATTTTTTAAAGTCAGGCTTGGAAGGAGCAGGTTTTCTTCGGTTGCTCAAAGAAGCTGTGGATGCCCCATCCCTGGGAGTGTCCAAGGCCAGGCTGGATGAGGCTGGGAGCACCCTGGGCTATGGAAGGTGTCCCTGCCCATGGCAGGGGGTGGGACTGGGGGGGCTTTGAGGTCCCTCCCCACTCAAACCAGTCTGTGATTCCATGATTCTTGGTAATGAAAATAAATTTTAAGCTGATGCTAGAGTCTTGGAGAAAAACGTGAATAATGCATTTTGTATTTATTTTTATTTCTCTTTCCTCTCCAAGTAAGGCAGAAGTGTTAAATTTTGATTTATTTTTAAATTACATACCTTTTGTGGTTTGTTACTGAAGGTTTGTTATGTTTCAGCTATGGACATGGTGGAAATGGGAGTGGAACGGAAAATAAAGGTTGAAATTAGCTGTAAATCCTTGATGGAGTGAGAGCAGAGAACAGAGTTTCTCTGCCTCCTCAGATGAAGCTGAAGGCAGCGGGTCGGTCAGAGCACGCTCCATGCTCCAGCGGCACTTTCCGGCAGCATCATACCCATTTCGTGTCTCCCTCTCATTTTTTGGTGTCGGCCGCTGCTCCACAGTTTCCGTCTGTGCCTCCCTGGTAACTCCGGCTCCTCATCGTTCTCAGCAGTTGTATACAAAGTCGGGCTGTTTCTTCCTGATCTTTCCCTTCTGGAGCTCTGCACTGCCTGCCGCTTACACCCCTCATCGTCCGTGTGCTCCTGGTGAAGCTGTCTGTGGCAAAGGAAAACAGGAGGTAGCGTTCCGGAGGGATAAGTGTACCCGGACCTGCGGGCAGCCCTGTAGTGAGAAGGTGATGGAATTCTCTGGCAGGTCAGCAGGAGCAGCGAGGAGGCAACGTGGCTCTGTGTAGCTGCTGGTGGCAAGCGGCATGTCCAGGTCGGTGCGGTGGGAGGTGAAGGCCTGACAGGAGAGGTGGTGAGAGGAGGCATGTGGGGGTGAAGCTTGAGGTAGGGTGCCTGGGTCCATTCCTCAGGGTGGATGGTCTCTGAAGGGAGCTGAGGAGGGTCAGGCAGTCCCACTCAGGATAACAGCTGAACATGAGCCGGCCGTG
>NW_010224748.1:0-2878 GCF_000690775.1 Eurypyga helias
TTATTGCTAGCCCAGGTTAAACCACCACAGCAGGCCAAACTGTCCACGCAGGCAGCAGTAGCATTTTTCTACCATCTGCTATTTCTCATAATGATGGCTCTTCAAGTATTGGTCTCAGGAGAAGTAACCCAGAAATATGCATCAGGCTGTTTTCTAATGCCCCCAAACTGGTCTGTGAATTAGGTACATTAAGAGTACTAGTCTTCAACTTACGAGATATGGAATCTAAGACAGATGGGGTATTTTAGTCTGAGCCAGAAATGGCATCAGAACTGGGAAAACCTGCTTACCTTCCAATTCTGCTCCCCTGATGCATATTCTTGGGAGCTGCGATTCCAGGATGAGTCATGCCAGAAACTCTCCTGTATCTGAGACAGCCTGATGCTGTAAAGGGTCAGCAGAGCGAGAGAGCTGCTCCCAAGTGCAGGAAGCGTTTCCTTTAACCTCAAAATCCATGCCATCTTCTAAAAATAAATACAAAGCAGATAGATACTTCAGAAAGAATAAATGAGCACAAGGCAAATGCCTTCACTTTAATCCATGCTCCAGGGATGCAGGACTTGATAATAAAATGTTCTTTAGCAGCACTTCACCTCTATAAATCTCAAATCACTTTAAAGGAGATCAGTACCTCAACTTTGTCTTACAGGTGGGGAAACGAAGCCCTTGGAGGTGGAATGACTTGGCCAAAACCAGACCTGGGTCTGCCTGTCTTGGATTCGACTCATTTAATCCAGAGAAAAATGCTATCTCTGACTACAACCACCAGACGCATCCCAGGGAGGTAGAAGAAAACCCACATTACATGTGTTGACAAATCTGCCTGTTCACAATGTTGTACAGTGCAGAAGTGAGGGTGATGCAGTTGGTAAGTTAAATTTTCAGTCCAAAAAAAGCTACAGGAAGTTTTTTTTTTCTTTCCTTTTATATCATACAAGTAGGTTATGGAAATGCGTGCTACTAAAAAGATGAAAAAGCTCAGAATTGTAGTTTTAAATTACACCATCAATGTCATGCAAACCACCCTGAAATTAGAGAGCCACTTAAAGAGCTTAGTTAATCTGTCATGTCTCTGAAAGCTGCAACTGGAAGGACATGAAACCTTGTCTTTAACTATTGAAATGCAAATAGAGGAAGTCACAGAGAATATAAGGAACTTGTATAACACTGACATGGATAAATTTCAATACTTGGTGTGACACCCAGGGAAATTTGCTCTTTGGTTATCCGAAGCACAGGCAGGGGGATTCATCTGAAACCAGAGGAATTGACTGCAGTGTTTTGACTTACAGGGAACTTTAGAATCAACAGGGAGACAGAAAAACCCACTGCTGATCTTGAGAGATGTAATGGAAAACAGCCCCAAACAAGAAATAAAACTAAATATTAACATCCAAGCCTAATCAAACTACAAAACACTCTCACCTATGGAAATGGCAGAGGAAGGCACCTGCCCAACAACACCTTTCCATCAGGTGCAATTTTAATCCATTTCTATTTTGCATTTTTCCACTGGTTAAAAGTCATACTATCATCAGAGGTTTCCCCTGAATCCATCAAAGGGGGTCAGCAGTGCATCTCAGCACCCCAATCAGCACTGAACAGTGTGTCGGAAGGATGACATTTCGCAGAGCTGCATGATTATCAGAATTTAAGAACTTTGTAGTTAGGTAAGATCTAAGATTTGGAAGAGCTATACATTTAAATTCATTGACATCACTTAAAAGCACATGACCATTTGATTTTAATCTTAACTATCATTAGTTCACTCATTAAGAGCCTTCTGCTAAGGCTGACCACTTGTGCTTTACAATAAAGAGAATACCAGAAGCCTTATCTGGCACTGAAGAGCTGTCATGGACAGGAACGCTCTACGTGTGGATATTGAAAAGAATTCCTATCGGACTACATGGCAGTAAGAATACATAGAGATAATGGCTGACCTTGGATGTGTCATTTAAACTGAAGGTTCAGAGGTGATATCACATCATCAGAGCTGTAAGGACAACATTGCTTATTACAAATTATCCTTCAGAGTGCAAGTAATTATGTCCTCCCTAGCACTAGACTACTATTAAATGTGCTGTATTAACAGAACTACATTGAAACAGAGCTCAGAGCCTAAATTATCCTGACACAAAGTATTCAAGTGTCACACTGGGTGCTTTATTTCAATAATCTGCATGTTCCAGACCATTCCTGCAACTGGTCCAATTAAGAAAGGCCTCTTCTGCATAGCATCCAAGAACATGAGCAAGGTCTAGCGATGTACTAAAGCTATCAGCGTGAAGGAGCAGTTGTAACAGCATGACTTAAAGCCTTTCTTCCCTTTCCTGCAATAGGAAAGGTACATACCCCTCCATACAACAGGCTCTGACCTGCGCTTTTTGAGGAAGAGAACTAGTCACTTCTACTGCTCCATGCACTTATTCCTGTCTCCACAGACGAGGTACTGAAATTTAAAACAAAGCAGTGCTTGTTAAATAATGATTCTCTTCAGTAGATTCAACATCACATATAAGATACACTTACATTTACTTCCTTTGTGTTAGCCTAAAATCTCTCTGCTTTCTTTTTTATTCATTATTTTATAGTACTCAGTAGCATGCTAAATATTTTTCAGGAGACAAATCCCTCCCCCAAAGACTTGCAGTGCATACTGGAACTCTGCATGGAAGTAAAGCCTGAAAATAGACCATCTTTCTGCACTTCAAAGGCCCTAGAATAATCTGGCAGACAAGTGACATTAAAGAACACAAAATGAAGATTCAGAAGCAAGACATGAGTAATAGATATTGATATGTAAGTAAGTAGATACTGATCTTGCAGTCAAACAAATGGACCTTGAATAATGGAATTACAGAATCACAGAATGGTT